>NC_056745.1:1053520778-1053638278 GCF_019279795.1 Protopterus annectens | reverse complement strand
ATCACTGAAGCAATTTTCTCTGATTAGTTGTCGCTGAATAGGTGTTCGCCAGAATTCGATTTCAGCGAAGTAATATAGACCCGAGAAGTTTAACTGACTTGGTTATTTAAAATGTTGAATATGTTCAATGGAGCTGAATTCAGTGAATCTTTGCAAATTTACATGACCGAACTGCATGCTTTTCAAATGTAAAGAAAAACACGTCATCAAATTCACTACTTACCATTATTCATGAATGTTGCACCCTCATAATAGTTTTTGCAATTTATGACATTCAGCATTAAATCATTGTTGTAGTAGCCATGACATAAAGCTGTATGAGACATATCCTTCTAAGGATTGGATGTCTGGACAGTATATAAAAAGTTTTTGGGTGCCTTCCATGTGCACCATACATGTGAGGCATCACCAGGGCATGCTTGTATAAAAGGAGATGTCTGAGAGCCAGAAATCAAGGCTTTCTTGTCATTGAAGATTTCAGTCAGACTTAGTCTTCACTGCATCATCTTTATTTCAGCAATTAGATTTTTCAGCTTTTGAGCAGGTAAGTGTACCTCAGAGGAATTTCCTTCCATTAATGAATAAAATCTGTGAGAAAATATTTTCATATGCCTGAGAAAAAATGAAAGCATCTGCATGGAAGATAGATACCATATAAAAATTCTGGCACAACCTGTTCATTTCATCTAGGGGAAAAACACAACATCTGCTCATGTCAGAGTGGCTTATCTAGGGGAAAAACACAACATCTGCTCATGTCAGAGTGGCTTATCTAGGGGAAAAACACAACATCTGCTCATGTCAGAGTGGCTTGTGATTTACCCCCAAGATGATCAGAAATCAATTTAACAGCCTTGTCATATGTCTTAAAAATCAGTGACTGATGGCCCTTACTCTTTCATTAATGAATACCTGCTCAGGCTCCTTGGCTAATATCCCTTCCTATTCCTGAGGAAAGAAAATCCGTTAAAGAGAATTCTAAAGCTGTTTCACCTTTGGCCTCTACTCACTTGTCTTTGATGACCACCTCTACTATCGCCTTGTTGGAGTCTCCAAACTGTAAGATGTTTCTGACCCCACTGGTACTGCTCTAGGGGGTGCTGCTCATGGTCAAGAGCCTGACACATCATCAAAGACTGGGTGTATGGCTATGTCTAAGAAGGGAAAACCCTGCCTTGTGCTTTTGGAAGGGCCACATGTAAAGTCTCGGTTGCTGGTAAGGAAAGAGGTAGCAGGTTCAGTTATAGGTGTATGGTTCTCTGACACTTTCAGGTCTGTAACTTTAAATACCCCAAAAAAGAAGACTCAAAAGACCAAACAGCTTTCTCCACCGTCTACCCTTTCTGCCAAAGAAGCAAAGGAAGAGTGATATAGTTTTACAAAGGATCTTTTTATTCATTACAACTACTCATTTGAAAGGAAAAAGTTTCTTCTCCTCTTCATACAGTGACACTCTGTTAGAGTTAGAAGAAGAGGGCCTGAACTTTGCTTCCCAGGTCTATTTTTTCTGCCTCTTTAGAATCAGAGACTGAAGAGAATATTTCCCTGATACTGTTGTAGAAGAAATGTCCTTTTCTGACACTGCTGCTAGAAAGAAGGACCTCTTCCAGTGGGAACAAAGAAATCCCAGACACCCAAAAAAGGCTTTATCAACTCCTTCAGGTGGATAATACAAAATCTGTTGTCATTCATCCTGTCAAGGGAGTTCTAGAGAATACTTTTAATTCTGCATGCATGTTCAACCTCCTACACCCAAAAGCCTGATAGGTTGTATAAAGTACCTCAGACTCACAAGTTTCTCTTTAATAACCTTATTGTAGATCCTGCTGTTGTTTTCTTAGCCAAGGACTCTATTTCTAAGGATATAACTACTACTAATCTTGCTCCATCTGACAAGGATGGAAGAGCATTTGACACATATGGGAAAAAAGTCTATACATCTTCTATCTTAGCCTTTAAGACAGTAAATAGTCAGGTTCACATGGTCAAACTTCTGTTTGCAACCAGTGCAGATACAAGTAAGACTGTTGCTGATTTATCTTCTTCTGAAGGAAATGATTTCTTCAGTGCCTCAGGTTACAAGGCATACCCTAAAATATGCATGTAATGCAGCTGATGTGGTTTCCTGGGCACCTATAATGTTATGCTATGCACAGATATGCTTGGCTTACATTGCATAACCTTTCTGAGGATGGAGCATGTAAATGCCCAGAGACCTGATGTTCCCTAGACAAAAAATAAGTTTAGTTTAGTTCTTTTTCAGCTGAGGTCTTAAAATGCTATAATGAAAAAGGGAAGGTTATTCAGGGCATTAAGCAGATTTCCGTCACCCATTCAAAAGTACAAAAAAAACTACTCCTCCGGTCCTGGACCCTTTTTTAGGAAATATTTCAGGCAGTCCCAGAAAAAATGGTAAATAGTGATATAAGAAATGTTGCAAGGAAATTTAAAGAAAAAAAAGGGAGTTCCATCCAATACAAAGAAAACTTATGACTATCTACTCATACCATCCTCCGCACCCTCCCCACCCTTGTCATCCACAAATCTAACAAGTAATCTTTGTTTCTCTTTTCCTCTTTGGAGACAAATCACAACAGTTTCATAGGTACTGGAAATAGTTCAGAATGGATGCCGGTGGCAATGTAACTCTTGCCCTCCAAACTTAGGAGTTCCTCCACATCCAGAAAAGTCAGACTCTTCTGTTGCCTCCCCTTCTTTCACAAATGTTATCCCAAGGAGTCATAGAATCAGATCCAAAATACAACAAAGAAATTTATTTTATTTCAGAATATTTGTAGTAACCAGGAAAGAGGGAACCTGGAAAACTGTGCATTATAGTTCAAAATTGAAAATGCTTGCGTTCAAGACTCTTTTTCTCCTCATCTTGCATTATTTTTTTCTCATTACTCTGGATCTCAAAGAGAGATATCAACATATTCCTACTCACAGACAGTTTCGATCTCATTTTAGGTTTTCTGCATCCAGTTTACATTTTCACTTCTCTTCCTTACCCATTAGGCTTTTTGTAGATCCAAAGGGGTGTACAAAATATCTCTGTCTGCAGTAATTGCTTATTTGAGGCTACAGGAATTTTTTTTCACTTCTTGGATGATTGCCTTACTTTACAGTCTTCCAAGAGATTATCCTGGAAGAACGTCTTGCCTATCTACAAAAGGTATATGCACTCCCTCCTGTCTTTCAACACCACACCAAAAGACTTCCTAGCTAAAATCTAGCTCTTTTCTTGTTCAAAACCAGGACAAACTATATTCCTAAATGTGAACAAGTACCTTTTCATTGCTTATACGTCCTTATTCTCTGTTATTTACTTACTTCCTTACTGTTGTCTAATTCTCTTCTTTGGCTTGCTCTCTAAATATATCATAAGCCTGCTTTTTCCTCATTTCATGTTGCATTTCCTATTTGTATTAGACTAACTTACCTTTAGTTTCTCTACAAAGTGTCTAAACATTTCTCAAAATATTAAATGATTGTCATATACCACCTATCATTTCTTAACCATTGTTTTTATATTATGTCTAATTTGTTATAATTATTTAAACAGCAGATTTTTTTTTTTTATTTTTGAAGATTGTAAAATTATTGTTCTTAAAATGTTTTGCAGTAATTTGGAGCTTTTCTCCCTGGACTTCCACTGAAAATCGACTTTTACCCAGTTGGACATTCCTAGTAATCTAAAGTCAGTAAATAAATAAATAAATATCCACTATTGGGGAACTCCCCAAATATATCTGCTCGCCTCCATTCACAGCAGACAGCTAAATAAATACTTCTTCTGGACATTTTGCCAAAAGGACTGGAAGATAGATGCCTTTTCCTTCCTATGGATGGGAATATTTCTATTGGCATTTCCCCTTTCCTCTCATAACCAGAGCTCTTCTAAAGATCCAAAAGGACTCTCCACTAATCATACTGGTAACTCTCTTCTGGCACAGACAGCATTGGTTCTTTCTTCTGATGAAAATGGCCAAGGACAATTGCCACAAACTTCCCCCACAGAATGGATCTACTCACACTGGACAAGGGATCCCTGATCCAGTCCTACTTGCCAGACTTACATCTGACTACTTGGATGATAGCACCTTTTCTCGGGGGACGTGAGGCTCATATTAAAGGAGGCCAGAACACCTGCTACCGGAAAATCCAGTTTGGCCAAATGAAAGATATTTTCTAGTTGGTGCCACAAGACAAATCAGGACTTATCCACTGCGGAGATTATTCTGATTCTCCAGTATTTGTGTTAATAGCGCAAATCAGGCATTTCTTACTCATCTTTTAAGATTCAGCTTGAAGCTGTTTCTAATTGTTTGTCTTTAGAGCCCCCTTTCTTCCTTGTTCCAGGTAAAACAATTTTTGAAAGAGGTTTTACATATCCATCCACCTTGAAAACAGGAGGGCTCCTCTTTGAGATCTGAACTTTGTCCTGAAAAAAACTCTCTCTTCCACTTTTTGAACCAGCTTCTTAAGTTAACTTGAAGTTCCTGACATGGAAAACATTTACTCACTGCTCTTACTTCAGCTAAGATAATGCATATATTGCAAGCTGTAAAAGCAATTCAACCCTTTCTCATCTTTCATAAGGATAAGGTAACCTTAAGAGCTAACCCTTTCTTTGCTCCTAAAGTAGTCTTTGAATTTACTTTAAATTAATCTGTTTATCTCCCTGTGTTCTTTCCTGAACCAAAAAAGCAGAGGACTGAGAATTCTGCATTGTTTGGATGCCTACAGGCAACTCACACATAGACGGACTATGGATTTTGAGCTTCTCCTCAGCTCTTCATTTGGTTTGAAAGAAAAAAGGACGTCCACTGTTTAAACAGACAGTTTCTAAATGGTTATCTCATTCTGTCCATTTTTGTTATTCTTGCCATGGAAAGTCCCTCCCTCAGAAGGTCTTATTCCCCCAGAGCTATGGCTACTACTAGAGCATTTTGGAAAGGGTGAACTGTAGAACCCTTCTGGAGACAGTAATTTGGTCTTCTTGCACACTTTCAGTAAACATTACTAGACTGACTCATTTTTCAAGGCCACAGTAGGATTTGATAGGTCTGTTCCTTATGGGCTCTGGGACGCTGAGCCATTCTCCTTCTCTTCCTCCTCCCCCCTGGCTATCTAGCCTTTGGCAATCATGCCATAAAACCTTATGCCTCTGCTACAGTGGAGTAATGCTGAACATAGTACAGTTCTGTAAGTAAACTTACCATAATAGTAAAAGCTCAAATAGATCATCTTTGCAGTACTAACACCCTCCCACTGTACCCCTTGCCACTTTATTCTTTTCTTGACCACTGTGGACTATATTCCTCTCCCTCTGTCCTTTGCTTCAGTGGAGTTCCATTTGCCCTTTTCCTTTTTTTCTCTTAGAACATACATTTCCGATTTTGGACTTAGGCTTGCTGTTCCATTTTATAGCCTCTCTTTTTGAGGCACGAAAGCTCTAACTTTTGGTAGCCATACGTCTCCTTTTATATTGGAGTGGCCTTGTGCTGTCTTGGATGTACAGTGTTTGTGGAAGATGTCCAGAGGTTTTTGTATACTGGCCAGACAACTGGTGCCTGTCAGGATATGCCCCATATACCTTTATTCTACTTCAACAGTGATCTGTTAGAACTTCTAATGTTATGGTAAGTACATTCTTGGAATTAAAGTTTACTGCTAAATGTATTGTGATGGGAGGAGAGAGAGCAGTTTCTTAACTGAACCAGAATTTTCTTTTTTACAGTAAGACAGACAGAGAGAATTAGGTTTCCAGAGTAGCTGAATTAATACCTACTATGTATGCATGGCATGGCTTAAGATGTTTAGAGGCCTTGAAGAGGTGCAAAGGTTAGTCTGCATTGCATTTAAGTGAGCATCAAAATGAAGGCATCTGTACACAAAGAAACTAATACAAGCTGTAGCATCATAGGCCTCTGGCCTTTAGTGAGACTAACACGGTCAACAAAGGTAAATAAATAAATAAATACGTAAATAAAATCTAACTACCTACAGCAGATTTGGACTGTTGCTACAGTAATTCAAAAACACTATGGTCAGTTCTGACCCTTCTGTCTAAATAATATTTTTACTTGAATGCTAATGTAGTAGCTAGTATAGCAAGAATGTGCAACTAATTTCAAGGGGAGGTGTGGGCAGATCATTTAAGATGTGTGCAAGTAGTCTCAAACCATGTCAGCTTCTTTGTGGAATGTTTCTCATATGATAGTGAAGAGAATGAAATGCATCTCTTGTAATTAGTGTTCTACCCTAGTAAATAAGTAAATACATAAATAAATAAGTTTAATAACCTTTATAATAGTTTTGACAGTATTAGTTTTGTCAGAATGACATGGCTACATGGCTGAAAGCACTTGATCTCATCCTATGTAGAAAATGCCTTTTCACTGTATTTCTATAGTGTGTTTAGACAGTGTGTGCATGTGTGTGTTTTGGGTGAGTGCTGGGAATGGAGCACCCCTTACTGAGTATTTACAAGTTAATTTCAGATGACAGTCAACCTGTCAACTTCCATTCTTCAAATGTCTGTTGTATTTTGTGTGAAATCTCCATTCCATCTGATTCCATACAGTATGTTGTGGTCTTTGACAAAGCTATACTATACTGCATGTCTTATAATAATGGTGCATTTTAAAAGGACTACTTTTTCATGTTGTTGCTAAATTGGGCAGTTGACCCTGCAGTATTGTCAGTATACTGCCTCAGGAATTTCTGTATAGGCATGACTAACTGTATGTAATATGTATGCATTATAAAATCGTTTACTGAGATTGCAAGGAATATACCTGTGTTTTTTTAACCAATGGTCTGGCACAAATCCATTATTTCTTGTTGTTTTAAGAATCTAAAAATTTCTACATGGCACAACACCTTTAGAAAAAGACTCTTATACCAGTGGGTACTAACCTGTTAATAAATTAAGTAATATGATTTCTTATTGCTAAAAGTAGCTTTTTAGCTAGTCTCTGTAATTCACAAGTCATCAAACTGAGTATGGAACATGACTTTCAGTTTATGTCATGATTTACCAGACATGATCATCTATAAATATATACATATCCTATCATATTTTTGTTAGCGACAAGTGATGCTGTTTAATCTAACAGTAAAACAATTAACTTTATGGATATTCAAAATATGTCCTCTTCATTAAAATGTGGTAATATTTCTTTATTTATGTAGATTCCCCTTTGCCTCAACTAATGACAGTAATATTCTGTCAATTGCTGTTGGGAAATACATTTATTTAGCCAAGAAGGATAGCCACTTTGTGGAAGTATGGGACAGAAAAGCTGAGAAACCATGTGAATTTATTGACTGTGCAGCTTATCTAAAGTAAGTTTTGTTTTGTTCCCTATACTTGCTGTGATATAATTTGCACAAATGAGAGCCATTTAACTCAATGCAAGTTTACTGTCCCATCCTATTTATGTTACATTTACTGACTGTTGACTATAGCTGTCTTTTCTCTTTATGCAAGTAAATTAAAAAATATATATTTTTGTTTAATAAATGAAATGTTTTGTTATAACTAGCTGTATGGCTACTGGTACAGAGCTCCACTGACAGTCTGCAGCAGATTTAAGTTACTTGTGGTAAGGATGTGAATATTTATTTACCTGTGATATTAAAATTCACTTATGTCTGCACCTCCTCAGACCTTAATACAGCTGAAAACTTCACTAAGGAATTCTATACCCATTTAGAAAAAGAATGTAAAGAGCCATCAGTCCCTATTAGAACAAAGTATTTTGGGAAATTCAAAAGCAAACCACCCTGGTGGTCCATCACCATAAATAAATTATATAGCAAAAGAAAGAAACATCTTAAATTATCTAGTAAATCCAAAGCCAATATTCTCAATGATAATTTAAAAAGTATTACAAAAATAAACGAAAAACACTATCAGATTCAGTAAAGGAGCTTGTGAACTTTAACTGTATTAGAAAATTTAAAAAATACCCTACATTGCTCATAACATATTCATAATGGGGCCTCCCATTATGACCCAATTGATATTGCCAACAACAACAAATTTAGTGCTAACTTCATTCCTGAGACTTCTGTTCAAAGCCCTGAAATATCTGAATCCCTTATTTTGCCAGTAGTTTGTAAAGATGATTTACTTAAACAGATAACCAAGACTAAAAGTGCTTCCTTTGTCAGACCTGATAATATACCTGGTTGCTAAATTAATAGTAATAAACATGCCTTTGTAGACTCAAACTGTTAAACTTAAGTTTAGCTACTGGTTGATGCCTTATAAGGATGGCTTTACAGGCAACCCAGGTAGTTGTGGCCCTATCAACCTGAAGAAGCCTCGTGCAAATCCATGGAACATATTGTAACTGATCTTATAAACTGTGATATGAAGAATCATGTTGGACTTGAACCCCAACAGTTTGGTTTTATGAAGGGTATATCTGTTTAATCTGGTACAATTCTTTGAAAGGGTTACAGGGGCTGTAAATGGAGGCCATACAGTGCAGTGCATGCTGCATATCTTAACTTGGCTAAGGCCTTTGCATACCATTCTCATGCTGGCATCGTAAAAAAGCTAAATGTTTTAAAAATCAATCCATATGTGGTCAAATGGATAGCAAACTAGCTGAAAAAGAGAAACCACACAGTGCAAGTTGTAGGTGGTTCATCTGAAAATAAGAAAGTGACCAGCTGTGTCCCTCAGGGCTCTTTTTTGGCATTTACTTCTTAGATATCAAAGACTTCAAAGTAACCAAGTTTACAGACAGTTGCTAGCCGGGGATTGTTTTTATGTCACCATTTGACACCCCAGCCCTCCAGAATGAACTTCCCCAGTAAACTCTTGATGTACTAAAATTGGCTGAAGCTACAGTAAACGCTGAAAAGTGTAGTATCATCACTTTTGGTAGACAACCCATCCCGTCACCATACTTTGTAGGCAGTACACGTCTGCAAAACAAAAATATAGTTTAGGACCTAGGTACATGGGTTGATAGCTTCCTCACTTTTGATCATTATATAACAACAGTTGTCAGGAAATATTTTAACTTATCTCAGCTAATCTCCAAAGGAATATCATCAAGGTCTAGAGAGGTAATTCAGCCCTTTGTGCTGAGTATTGATCAGGCCAGTTATCGAATTCAGCACCCTCTTTGGAATGTATCTCATTAAACATATCAAATGGTTAGAAAGACCTCAAAGGTTCCTAACCAGAAAAATCATGGGCCTAAAGTCCTTGAGCTACCAAGACAGACTGAAAACCCTATCCCTTTAATCAGTGTCTTATAGATGTTCAGGGAGAGTTCTGTCTCTCTTAGCATACCATTAAAAATCCTGTTGTTGTGGACCTCCTGTTTCTCCGCAAGTCCAACATCCCCACCAATACTAGAACCATGGAACTTCACCACCGATAAATAAAACATGATAGAGGGATAGGTTTATAGCCCAGTGACTCCCAAAGCTCTGGAATAAATGTTTCATACATGATAAGCAGTGCAACTCACTATCTTCCTTTAAATGTTAACTACATTATTAGACAGGTATCCACAAATGTAGTCAAGGATTTATCAGTATAGCCCTCCTGGAGAAATAAGATGCTGCCCAAAGGAGGTCACTGGGAAGGTGATAATGGTCATGAGACTCAGTGGCCTTGGAATATTTATGAATCTATGGAATGAAGGGGCTGAGGAAACACAGGTAACATTGTGATCACAGCTGGTCTCTCAGCTGAAAAAGTCAGGCCTAGAGGTTTATTATATTGCAGTGGTTAGAAAGAACTCTCTTTAACTTCTTAGTGAGGTTAACTTAATAACTGCATCTGTAACTGCTAGCCCTCCAGTAACTTGAATTGCTAATCCATCTTGGTTCACCAACAGTACATTTGGGTGCCTTCCTTCTGGATGTAAATTGTTGACTTCTTGTGTGTTGAGAACAAAATGTTATTGAGGAGACCCCATGGACCAAATATGAATACTGTAGGGTTATTGTATAAAGAGTATGATGAAAAGGACAACACACAATCTGAAAAAAGGCAAAATACATATGAAGAGGAAGTGTAACAAAGACAATGTACTGCACCTAAAGGTAAAAAGGGTTTGCAAAGTAAATCATATGCATATGGACAAATACTGATTCATTTTTGATCTACAGCAGCTGGATAAATGTTGACACTCTGTCAACCTATGGTGAGCAAATATCTGGGGTAACACATCTGACAAGGACAGATAAAGGGGACTATATTTCTATTACAATAAAGTTTATAAGGATAGATCATTGAGACAGGATGTCTATTACAAAGTTCATAATTTTTCAGGTAGATTACCTTTAAAAGTCACAGCTTTGGATAGCTGTAAGTATAAATTTCATTTTTTGCAAACTTTATGAAATGAAGACTGTATAGTTTCAATTTTTTTTGTGTGTGTATATATATATATATATATATATATATATATATATATTTAGGTTCATAGATATGTACTAGGCTAATGGCCCTGGAGCCTTTACAAGCCTAGCCCATAGAAGTGCCCTGGCATTGTGCAGCCCAACATTAGTTCCCAGTGCCTCAGTCAAGAAGAACCACTGGAGAGATCCCTGGGGTGAACTTTCTATTTCCCATCCACTCATCAAGATTTCTCCTGAAGAGGGCCAGTGAGATGCTCTGCTTGACATGTATGGGCAGTCTCTGGGTTATGAATCTGTCCCTCCAGCATGTTCTGTAGATTGTGGTAATGAGGTTGAGGTCTTTGGAGTGTGTGGTGCAGAGGGACTGGGATTTCTTTAGATGTAGCATTTCTAACAGAGCTGGGTCAAACATGGCTTTGTAAGTCAAGCAGAGATCACTTCTTAGTAGATGATACGAGACAGAGAATAGCCGGAGTTTATTGAGTCTGTCCATGTAGGACATGTGTCGAAGGTTTAGGATCCTCTTCGTGAGGTACTTTTGTGGCCTTTCCAGCTGTTGCATATGTCTAATGAGGTACATGCCAAATGGGGCATTATACTCAATGATTGGCCTAATGAGGGAAGAGTAGAGAGAGATGATGACCTCTTTCTTCCTCAATGCAAGGCCCTTGGTAATGAGATGTGTCACAAAGAAGGACTTTCTGACCACAGTGGCAATGTGGTGGTCAAAGGAGAGGTTGCTGTCAACCTGTGTCCCCAGATCTGTTATAACACCCTCAGTGATGAAAGCTATAACACCAGCTACAAACTGATGAAAACGACAAAGACTGTAGACCGGACTGTCAGCAGTTAAATAAATGCATACAAATCAACGCACCAAGCTAAAAAAAACTTGCTATTCGATCTTTAGAATTTCTTTCTTTCTAAAGCCTTTAATTTTAACACTGCAGAACTTGAGGTATGTTTATTTATACCTGGCCATGAGTCTGCTTGCAACTGCCATGCAGGCGACAAACCAATCATTGTATATAACAAAGGCTTGAGCTATTGCCTATAATAATAAATAAGTGTGGAATGTTTAAATGTGGTGCATGCACTTGGTATAACAAAATAAGAGAAACAGATAATTTCACTATTGGAAATTAAAAGGAAAGCACAATTGTAACCCTAAAGCAGTGGTCTACCTGGCACACTGCTGTTCATGTACTGCATTTTATATAGAAAAAAAACAGAGAGAAAGATTAGCCAAAGAATTTATGAGCATGAATATGCCATAAGAAAATTCAACATAAATAATGCTTTATCGAAACATATTATGGATTTTTTAAGCCATAAGTTTTACTTTATTGTTACTGACCATGTACATATAAATGACAAACAACCATGGGGACTGTAATTAGAATTAAAGGAATTAAAATGGCAGCTGCAGCTGCAAGCAGACTCATGGCCAGGTACAAATGAATGTACCTCAATTTCTGCAGTGTTAAAATTAAAGGCTTTAGAAAGAAAGAAATTATAAAGATCAAATAGCAATGTTTTTTAGTATAACTATATGAATAAATATTTAGTAGATTTTAAACTACAAGGAATTTTAGGAAATTTGTACTTATGTGTTGTATATGTATTTATAATTCAACTTTATTATGGTAGAGATGGTGTCTTATGTTCTTATAGTGACAACCTTTCTATTGAAGATGCTTTTAAGGAAATTTCACTTTAAATAATTGTCTTAGCCAATGAAATGTTTTTAGGTCTTATTTAATGGAAGCGATGAACTGTATGTGCTGTCTGAAAAAGTTTAATATTGGATTAAACAAAAGCGCTAACCATTTTTGGCTCGCATGTGTGTTTTTACAGCTTGGTGCATTGATTTATATGCATTTATTTAACTGCTGACAGTCCAGTCTACAGTCTCCATCGTTTTCATCATAACGCCTTTAGTGTTCAGTGGGCTCCCATTGATGTGGTAATTAGTGGGAAGTGAATTTTCCCAAAGGTGATAACGACGCATTTTTTGGCATTAAGCTTAAGGCCATGGTTTCGGCACCAGTCATTGGTCTCAGTGAGGCCTTTCTGTAGGATGTCTACATCACTTGGGGAGCTAATAATGGCTCCCAACTTGCAGTTGTTTGTGAACTTGGTCAGCCAGAGTCCCTCTGTGTTGGCCTGGACTTCTGAGAAGTAGGAGCCAAACAGGAGAGGACCCAGGGCCAATCCCTGTGGGACTCCACTCGTGACTGGTCAGCAGTCTGACTTGGAGTCCGCTACTTTCACGCTGTGGGTTCTATCTGTGAGCCAATTTGCAACCTGCCTAGTGATATAGGAATTGATACTTTGTTTGGTGAGTTTATCAATAATTCCTGAGTGGGGAATGGTATCAAAGGCCTTGGCCAGATCGAGGTAGGCTGTATGAACTGCATTGCCCTCATCCACAGCCCTAATGACTGACTCAAAGAAGTCAACCAGGTTGAGCAGGCATGATCTACCTTTCATAAAACCAAATTGCGTGGCATGTAGAGTTTGGAGATTCCCTATTCCCTTGTTAATTAGGTTCATGATGATGCGCTCCATAGCCGTACATAACAGACTCGTCAGGCTAATGGGGCGATAATTTCCAGGATCTGTAGTCACTCCCCTTTTATGGAGAGGGATGACTGTAGCAGTGCACCATTTGGTAATGACAAAGCCTATGGTGAGGCTGTGATTGAACAGGGCACACAGATGTGGTGCCAGTTCACTTTGTAGTGCTTGTAGAACACATCCAGGGACATTGTCGGGTCCCATGAAAGCTGTATTCTTGGCCTTGGACAATGCAGCTTTAACCTGTGCTGCAGTAATGGTGCATACCTGGCGTTCCTCCGGTATTGTGATTGGTCCTTTGGGGGAGGGGTAAAGTTGGCACTGAATCTGTCAGCCAGTATGTTGGCTCAGTATAGGAGGTACCATTGTGCAGTAACTCAGAGCAAACCTGGGTATTGCTGTGGAGATTCTTGTTATAACTATAGAAGGCTTTGTGGTTGTTTTTAGTGTCTGCCATAATTCTGTCCTCATAGCTGGGTGTAGAGGTTTTGATGAGAGATCTCAACTTTTTGTTGAGGTTAATAAGAGAGTTTTTCCAGTCTTGGGACTTCACAGTTTTCTGCAACAGTTTCTTCCTTCTGTTGTAGAGTTTATTATTGGCAGGGGACCACCAGATTGGCTTTCTTTTTTTGGAGGAAAGCGTCTTGGTTCTGTTGGGTATGGCTAGTTCCATGCATTTTTGTACGTGTTCGTGCAGTGCATTGGTGTATAATTTGGCAGTCATGCATTTATTTTCCATTGACATGGCTGCCGTGACGTTAGCCACTTCTGTTTTTAGGAGCCCAAAGTCAGCTTTGGAGAAGTTTTTCATGGTGGTTACCTTTGCGGGGAGTGTGGGTGAGATGTGGATTTCCATGGTGATTAGTTTGTGGTCAGCTCTAAACAGGGAGGAATTGATTATTGGTGTAGAGCAGTGATTGCCCATGTTTGTAATAACCAGGTCAAGGATGTTGTTTCCTCTAGTGGGGGTAAGAATGAGCTGGTCCAGGACATTGGAACTGATGAATTCCAGGAAACACTGGGCCAGTGTATTGGTGCATGAGTAGTTTTCCTAGTTGATAGAGGGGTAGTTGACGTCACCTAGTATGAGAGTGTTGGGTTGGACCCTAATAGTTTCCAGGGTGCTTAGGAACATGGAGTGAGAGTCATGGGACATGGTTGGGGACCTAGAAGGCTATGACCTGAATTGCCATCTTACTATATATATATATATATATATATATGTATGTATGTATTGTATATATATATATATATATATATATATGTATGTATATATATATATATATATATATATATATATATATGTATGTATGTATTATATATATATATATATATATATATATATATATATATATGTATGTATTATATATATATATATATATATATATATATATATATATATATATATATATATATATGTATGTATATATATATATATATATATATATATATATATATATATATATATATATATATATATATTATTTATATATATATATATACACACACAGGTTTGCTACAGTTCATCGACTGTTGCACTTATTGAAGAGAGAAAAAACAGTATAAATGTTCAAAAGGGAGATGATTCCATAGACCAGCTTTGTTTCTGTGCAAGGTTACAGTACAGTGGGGATTGGGGAGTTTACCTTTTCCTCACTGTACTGCAGTGTCAGAGCTGGTGTATATAATTTGCAGGGGGATCTTTCCCTCCCCTCCTTACCAAAACATGTTTAAACTGATTGGTATATGATTGACCATTTCTGCCCAATGTGTTTTTTTATATTTAGAGTATGACACTCATATGTATGTGTGTGTGTGTGAGTGTCTGTGTGAGTATTTGAATTAATGGGCTGTAGGCTACTGTGGACTTTAAGTTACTTTTGTTTGCTGACCTTGAGCAGTTCTTTTGCATGCCTCTGAGACCTTAGATTATCCAGTTTGTCCACTTCAAACTGCTGGGCTGGTCACACAGGTCAGTCTGAACCAGCACTCAGGCTTCTACCCAAAGCCCACAGTCCTCCCCACCTCTCAGTGCACGACTTTAACCTTGGCACTCCAGTCCTCAGTGGCTGCCACTGAGTTCATATGCCAATCTCCAGAGCTAGAAGGGATTATAATAAGCCTTAGTCTTTTGTCCTTTTTTCCCCAAAGCTATAGCTCTGTGTTCCACAATGTTTCCACTATTTTTACTTCATAGTTCTTCTAGAAGTTTAAAAAAAATCATTTTCTGTCAGACATCCCCATTCCCAGTATAGCTCCCAATCTTTTGTCTCCAGAATGTGTAATATCACTTCTCATAATGTGGAACAAATGTGCAAAATGTCGAGCACTTACTAACAGCTGACTAACATTGCCAACTGAGGTGCTCACAGGATAGTTAAAATTGTGTCACTTGATATTTATAAAACTTTTTTTGATGAATTAATATTATTCAGTGTTACAATAGCTATCAGTTAAAAAAATACTGAACACTGTGTATGGCAGACCCTTTCATGTGGAACAGTGTAGAACGTGGACTTTTGGAGACAAAGAAATGAGGATTATTCCTTATAATAAGTTGCACTTGAGAGGTACGATTCCCAGTTAAGTGGTTCAGCCTAACCTAATTGCTCGTCACTTTTATCACTGTTGTTTTACTATCTAATTAAGACATTTTTTCTTCTTTGTGAATGTTTTATCATTTAGCTTAGAGTTACTGCATTATTTGTTTTGTTAAGTTCTTAGTAGTGATTCAAAACTTTTTATAAGAGCAGCATATGTTGATTATATTCTTTTCAGCATATTTATTGTTATTACTGTGTTTATTGTATGTTTATCATGGATAAATCCTTTGAGGTTCAAAACGTGTAGCCAGTGTGGCCACAAGATTCCACCTCAGAGCATGCATGATTGCATGTGGTGTACAGAATCAGAGTATCTGTTAAAGGTAAGTGACATATGTAATGCCTTTGGCTATAGGACTCTCGGGAATGGACAAACAAGTTGATGCTAATGTGTTTACTGCCTCCCAATGAGACTAGAGACAAAGAGGGTAAAGAAAAGAAAACTGAAAAAAGGAACATAGATGAAGCCCATTCTGAGGGCAGGGCTGCTTAACTCAAACAACCTAGGATGGAGCTCTGACTTCTTAGAGTTGTGGAAACCATCCTCAGCATTTTCCTTTGGGATCTTCCCATATTGAGGTCGTTCTAGTCTCTGATCCTTCTACTAGCAAAAAAAATGTATAGCTTTTCCTTCAAGAAGGATCTCTGAATATTTTGAGTCCCATCTCTCTGAATATTTGAAGTCCCCTCCATTTTCATTTTTTTCTCCCAGGTCTGCTGGATTACCTACAAATTGTTGCAACACATTCCTTTGACTCACTGTTTTTTCAAAGATGAACATTGAAACCAGTGAGTTGAAAACTTCATACAACAGAAAAAATGTCCCACATCCTCCTAAATTAAGCATAGCATTACCACAGTCACACCACAGTAGGTAAGAGTGAGGGAAAAAAACGTATTCTAGTGACTTGCACTGTCCAACACACTATGGTGAAACACTGTCACATTAAACCTTCAAACTAAGACTCCTTGGCTGACATACTGGCGATAACTCATAAGATAACTAGGTCTACCAAGTGTTAGGAGTCCACTCTTCCATTACAACTGGGTTTGCATGATGAAAGTCTTACTCAAGGTAAGATTGACTTGGATATCCACCCAGCGCCCCTCTGACTCCACAGCAGACAGGGAACGGCCCACTATATAGACCTGTCACGTTTCTTTCTTGAGCATTATGTCCGCTCCAAGAGATTCAGAGCCAAGAACCCTTCCGCTACAGTCTCTTTTGTCACTGATGAGATGTCTTGCTCCTTGTACACTGATACCTCTGTTCTCAGCAGTCTTTATGCTGACTTTGTCGCCATCAAGGATACCTAAGCACTGGGAGCCTAGCATTGAGCACTCGGTGTCAGTGTTGATCATAATCGCTCCCTCACTGGCCATTCTCTATATCCAAGTCACAACATTTGGCGTCTTGGTACAAAAGCCAACTTTGAGGCTAACTTTCACTTTAGGTCTGGCAACCTCTAGTGCCGTCCCCTTTGTGTGGATGCCTTCTATATTGGCATCAGGCTTGGTACCAGCATTCATGGCACTGACAGACATAATATCAGCATTTAACTTTCTGGAGTAATGGCCACAAAGGCCTTTTCAAGCCTAGCCATGTATTCCAAATCGCTGACAAGTTCTGGTACCTTTGTAAGCATGGGCTTGGAAGATAAAACTTTTGCAAACAGAGGCCTGGGAGATGTACAATTTAAAGGCTGCCTGTGTCCGTTAGAGACATAGGTGCCAAACCAGGGATAAATTTCCTGTTGCCCATCCAGTTGTTTAAGTTGCACTTGAATTGGGTTAGGGAGGAACCATGATTTACATGGATGGGGACCATGTTCCAGAGAAGGGTAGTGTGTAAGATATATACCTGTCTGTAAAGCTGATCCTGTTTATATCACAGGCAATGTTTAGGTCTTTAGAACAGGTAATTATGGTGCTGTTTGTTTTGCGGCTATACAGAAGATCCATCAGGGTGGGTGGGGTCTGACAGTGCCTTGTATGCCGGGCATAGACCTCCCCTCTGCAGCCTGTAGGAGACAGAAGGCAGGAATAGGGCCTTGAGGTGGTATACATAGGACATGTTACTTACTCCTTGTTTTCTTTCAGTTGTTGAACATGCCTGGTAGGTACATACCAAAAGGGGGTATTATACTCACTGATAGGTCTGATGAATGCCAGACAGTGGAACAAGGACTTCCTTGGACATAGATGCCATACCTTTGCTTATAAGTTGCACAGAATGATTTCCTCACTACTGTAGACACGGGATGGCCAAAGGCTAAAATACTGTCTGTGTGTCCCCAGGTCCCTGACTATTGGGTCAGCTCTTAGGAGCGTGTTGTCAGTATGATAGTTACCAGGGGTGGATGACTTCTCGAAGGATACTATTATGAATTTCTTGGCATTATGTTTTAGTCCATGGCTCTGACACCAAGTATTTTTCTGAGTCAGCCCTTCCTTGAGAACATTTGTCTCGATGGGTAATACTATGACTGCTCCTAATTTGCAAGCATCTGCAAATGTAGTCCACCAGAGGGTATTGACATTGGGAGAGAAGTAAATGCCAAAAAGGAGAGGTCCCAGGACCGATCCCTGAGGGACTCTGCTTCTGACTGTACTCTTTGTAAAGCTGGACTCCCCAAGTGTAACTTCCTGGGTCCTGTCTGTGAACCAGTTGACTATCCACCAGGTGACATAAGGGTTTATACTTAAAACCTCTTGAGTTTGTCAGCAATGCCTAAGTGGGGTATTATGTCAGATACCTTGGCCAGGTCAAGGTAGGCAGTGTGAACTATGTTGTCCTCATCCATTGCCTTGGTGACTTTCTCAAAGAAGTCCACCAGGTTGAGTAGGCATGACCTGCCCTTGATGAAACCAAATTGAGTTGGGTCCAGTGTCTGGAGGATTCCTATGATATTATAGATCATTTCCATGATAATTCTTTCTATGGCTTTGCATATGACACTACTGATGCTTATGGGTATATAGTTTCCAGGGTCTGTATATGGCCCACCTTTGTGCAGAGGGATTTCTCCATTCATGAGGCAAGATGCCTGTTTGGAGGCTACAGTTAAATACCAATTCCAGATGGCCTGATAGGTCATGTTTCATGCTATTTAGAAGGCAACCTGTGATATTGTCTGGGACAATTGATGCAGTGTTCTTGGCCTTAGAGGCAGCATTAAAATCTGTTTCCTGGTATTAGCAGGGCTGGTATATTTGATTGCATTTCCTGAAGGAAGCTTGACAGGGAGAGAGGGTAAAGTTGGAGCTGAATTTGTTGGCTAGTATGTTTGCTATATTTTCTGGTTCAGTATAGGTTGCTTCAGTAACAGTGAGCTCTGCACACAATTGTGCATTGCCTTTGAGGTTGCAGGTATAGCTAAAAATGCATAGTGGTTGTCCTTGGCCTAGGAGGCCAAATTTACCTCAAATCTAGCTTTGGTAGACTTGTCCTTTGAGTTTTTTTTTTTTATGTGAGTGTTTTTATCTTGCTGGGTGCTGCACCTCCAATTTTTTGCCATGATTTTCTTCCTTCTGTTATACACCCTGTGGATGTTGTGATTCCACCAGGATGACTTGTTTTTTGAGTTAGTTCTATACTTCTTCCTGGTGGGTATAGCTGCCCTCCTCTATGCAGCTGTTAACATGTGTGTTTAGTGTTTCTTTGAACAGCTCCCTGTAGGTACCCATGCTCTCAGGGTTTATGGGGGTTTGAAATTTTGCTAGGTTATTACTTATAGTAGGAAATTAGCCTTAGAGTAGTTCCTGAATATCGCAGCATTAGCTGGGGTTCCAGGTTTTATTTTTAGTTAAAAGGAGACGATTTTGTGGTATTAACTTGCCAGAAAAGACATTACACTAGAGGGTGTGCATCAGTCTCCCATATTAGTGAAGACCATATCCAGTATGTTTGTTCCCCAGGTTGGCATATTGACAGTCTGATTTAGGGAGTTTGTGTTTACAAAATCCAGCAGTCTCTGTACCTGTATATTTGATGTTGTATATGATTCCCAGTTAATAGTGGAGTAATTAAATCACACAATCCACCCCTAAATATGGTGTTGGTTTGGATGTTGAGTGTTTCCAATAAGTTTAAATACATGTTATGTGCTTCCTGGGTCATATAAGAGGATCTATAGCTTGCAGTGAATTGGTATGGGATTTTGCCTATGGTCATTTGACTATGGAGAAGCACAAGTGCATTGTCCTGTTTGATCAGCCTTGAGGTATATTTATTTATGATGTAAATTGAGACACCTCCAACTTTAGTCAGTGTCTGTATAATAGCTAGTCTAAATGTGTGGAGGGCATTATAGCCTTGCATTACTGGTGTGCTCTCTGTGGCTTTAAATCATGTCTCAGTGATTGCACAGACATCAGCATTTTCTAGGATGAAGAGATCTTGTAGGGATTGGAGTTTTTTGTTTAGACTCCTAGCATTGAGCAGTAACATCTTTAGATTTTCTTGGTTTTGATTTGCTGTGTCAAAGGTACCTTCATTTTGACATTGCCTAAAAATGACACTATGGGGGAGTTCATTGTTTTTACTAATATTCAAAAGCCTTAAGGGGAGAGGTACAGACCATCCTTGGCAAAGCAGAGTAGTCTATGGACATCTCCTTCCATGATGACAAATATTGCACACCCTTAGAATGACACCAGTCATCTTCTGTTCGTATTGTGGCATCATCCTTGGAGAAGGTAAAATTCTCCTCGGTGCTAGACTCATACCAACCTGGGACACATATTCCAAGAGCTCCATGATGACTCTCTTCATATTGCCTAGAAGGTTCATCTCAGGTCATTTACACCAACATGGACTATGACTGAGTCACACTGGTACTTGTGGTCCAGTGACCTGAGTGCATGCATAATGTAGCAGATATTGGCCTCTGATAAGCAACTGATCATGCCTTTCTCCTTACTCAGCTTGGTGAGTGGAACATCAGTGTATCCCACAATGTAGTCTCCAATGACCAGAATGTTAGATTGTGTGGTGGCTTACCTTATGAGCTTAGAAGCAGAGGCCTCATGAGATGTGGCTGTATGTGTTAATGTGGGTGTTGTTTTGAAAGAGTACATTCAGGGCTGCTGAGGGTATTTGTTATGTGCACTTAGACTAGGAGGTTTTGGGGTTTAGGAAGGATACATTTAAGTGCCTCAGCTTATGTGGGTGTATTTGTCTGTTTTGAATTGTGTGCTATGAGTGCAGCATGTGTACTACTGACAACCTGCTTGACACTGGAAGTGCTTTTGCAAGAAATCTTTGCCTCCAGGAACATTGTGTAAATACATCTTTCTCATTCCATATCAGTTTGTTTGAGAATTAACTGGTTGTCAGTAAACATGAGGCAATTTCTGCATTGCCTCAGGAAGCCAATATCCACCAAGCTGGTAACCGAGATCGTGGAAAGTTCATACCCATGGCAACAGACCCTTTTTTATTGATTATATGGTTGGAGTGAGAATATAAAGTAATGTCAGGAGTACCTGGTTGCCCTGTGTGCAGCTAGGTATTGGTGAAATTTTAAGGGTGCTTTTACAGGGAAAATGTCAACTCAAGGTGTGTGCGTCTATACAGGGCACTGCCAAATGCTTGAGGGGAAACTAATAAGTAGACCCTGTTGGCTTATGGATGAAGTATTTAGAGAGATATATTGAAGTTAGATTAGATGACAGCAAATCAAGCAGTGCTTACTCCAAAGAATTAGCTTGTCAAGTATGATAAAAAAAGAGGTTTTGCCTCAGTGGGTACTGCCTGGCTACTGCAAGTGCTGGTCTCACCGTGACTTCATGTTGCTGGGATACAAAGCTTCTTTGCTTCTTCTGTCACCTGAAACAAAATAGCAGTACCAGTCCCTTGATGAGAAGCAGGCCACAAGCTCATTTGTGATCAACAGTCTTTTCCCAGATGATGCAAGGGTCTGTAGGCTTGTTTTATCCTTTTCCCGGTAGATGCCTTAAGTAGCAGCCAGACCAATCAGGAAGGTCAAATAAAGACACTCACTGCCTAGTCAGAAACAGACAGGAATCATTGCATTCTGCTCCTTCTCTCACCAGGAGCAAAATATAAGCACAGATTCCAAGCTGGCACCTATGAAGCAGTTATTAGGCTTTCCAATGATCAGCAGTCTCCAGAAAATAGTGTCCATGCACTCCTTCTGTCACCAAAAGCAAAACAGAAGAACTTATCCCAAGATGACTGTTGATAGGCAGAATATGGGTTCTTAAGTAATTGATGGTGTTGGAGTAGATGTTGCAGATTTTAAAGGTAAGATGAAAAATGGGTTAATATCCTGAGATGCAGTATGCAGTAAACAGATATGAAAGAGAGGTAACTTAAGCTTTAGCTGTCTAAGTGGAGATCACTAATTTTAGAAGAGCAAAATAGATTGGAAGGGTGTGGGCACTTTGTATTGTGGCTTATAGAAAACAGTGGGATGGCCAATAAATACAAATAGCTGAAGGGGAGTGATTCCACAAAATGCTAATTTTGTGCTACTCACAATAGCCAGT
Organism: Protopterus annectens; assembly: GCF_019279795.1. NCBI lineage: Eukaryota > Metazoa > Chordata > Ceratodontiformes > Protopteridae > Protopterus > Protopterus annectens. The sequence continues at coordinate 1,053,616,181 of NC_056745.1, read as the reverse complement.
GAAAGAGGAGAGGGAAGGAAATATGTGATTAAATTAGCATACGGGTCAGGCAGCTAGAAAAAACAGTCAAGTTTAAAAACACAGCAGCAGCAGCGTGTGAGAGTGGGGTCCCTCACAGCAAGCTGTGGCAGAGACTGCGCGAGCTTTTCCAGTAAAGCCTTGAAATGTTTTATTTTCTTAAGTAGAAGGTTAATTCCTAGCTCCACCCTCACTTCATAGGTAATTAACCTTAATTGACCTGTTCTAATTTCTGTGTGAATAACAAGAGACACAACTGTGGTCTCTTTCCTAGTTTAAATATGTGATCAAGAGCAGAATACAAGTAAAACACAGTGGAAAGAAAATAAATCCATATATACAAAATAGAAGAAAGCAACAAAGCAAAACAAACTACAACAAAGCAAAAACAAGCTAACCTTTCCCACAAACAAGCCATGGCAGAGGCCGAGTGAGCTTTTGCAGTAAAGCCTTGAAATGCTTTATTTTACCCCTTAAACAGAATTCAGCTTTATTGACCTGTTCTAATTTCTGTGTGACTTACAGGAGAGACAGCTGTGGTCTGTTTCCCAGTTTAAATATGTATTTAAGAGCAGAATAGAAGTAAAACACAGAAGAAGAAAATAAATCACAATATACAAAATAGAAGAAGGCAATAAAGCAAAACAAAATACAAGAAAGAAAAAACAAACAAACCTTTTCCTCACAGCAGTCTGAGTGAGCCTTTCCAGTAAAGCCTTGCATACAGCTCATGGGCTTTAAAGAAATTGCATCCATGAGGCTACAGGAAACCCCAACCTTTGGAGGATAACCCTTCTTTGGACAGCAATGAAGATTACCTCCCAGATGTTCTGAGAAAGATAATTTGTAAGTAGAGGCACAATGTTTCTCCTGCAGAGTCACTCACACCAGACACATATCCCGATGAGAGACAGGACTTCATACAGTCCCTCCCTAAAGACCCCAGATTCAGGAATATATTATAATTGATGAGGCAGAGGGGATCTTGACCCACTGAATCACCCTCCTCTGATGAGAAGATTCTCTCCAAGGCTATTCGGACCCTCCCATCTTATGCCTGGGTGGTTTCCTTGTGGATCTGATGTTTGAATGGGTCATGCTGTGGTTATGGAGGCATCCCAGTTTGACAAAATACACACCAAGAAAGCTTGAAAAATTGTCTCAGCTCTCAAAGACAGATCCCACCTGAGTAAGGGACCCTTTGTGGACTCAGTTGTAGTAACAGCAAGTGCAAAGAAAGAGCCCACTGATGAGAGCCTGACAGTTTGTCCACCTGATAGAAAAATAAGAGCAGTGGTCCACATGTGAATGTTCACCTTCACATAGGGCACTTTTGTCTTTAAGAGGTTTAGTTAAGTGACACATGATTCACTTTGAAAACTAGTGGGGGCAGAAGTTAGACTCACTGAGAGGACCTCCCATCTGAAGTACTTGTAGACAGATCAAGTCATAAGTAGCAGCTATGCAAAATATTTCGACTCTGTCCTTGCAGCTGTTCTACAGTGCAACCCACGTAGCTGGTACAGACAATATAGTGAGATGCCTTCCCTGAACTTTTAAGACATCATTCACCAGTTTCGCCTTTGACAGGTCCTCTCTTTTCAGGTCCCAAGAGAAAGAAGTATTAATGTAAAGTAAACATTAGGGCAAGACTGTTTCTGCCATTGAGGTCTAATTTGTTGCCCTGCAGAGGTCCTTTGTCAGGAATTCAAAAAGCCAGAAGGTTAAAGAAATACCAGCAGAATTTCAAGCAGTTGTTGAAGAAGGTAAGAGTGGGCTTCAGTGGGTGCTTCACTGGATGCTGCCTTAAATACATAGGTGGTCTATGCAACCAGGGATTCCATGACCCTTTCCCAAAGAAGCATTAGCAAGAGAACCCTTTTGACATTGCCTAACTTTCTTATATTGGAAACAAAGGGGGATTACATTTCCATGCACCAGCAGCCATAGTTGGTCCTCACACAGGACAAAAAGATAAGGACAATCATATTCCAGGAATATATATTCCCTTTTCAGAAATACCCAAGCCACCCCCCTTACCAAAAAGAGGTTGCTAAGGCAGAGGTCAACAACTTTCTTTAGAAAAGAGGCATCCAAAGGGTCCCACCAGACCAGTGATGGTATATTCAAGATTATTTGTAGTATCCAAAAAGACACTAGACCTGAGATTAATCCTAGAGCTCCTCAGTGTAAGTCTTTGTCAAGAGAATGAGGTTCTGGATGGTTGTGGTGCAGTCTTTCCTTCCTTGTATACAGGAGAGAGTGTGCTCAGTGGATCTCAGCGATAGCTATCTGCATATAAAAATTGGCATTACCTCTAGGAGATTTATGCAGTTCCATCTGGGACCCAGTGATTATCAGTTCAAAACCCTGCCATTTGGTCCCGTCATAGCTTCCAAAGTGTTCACCAAATGCATGGCAGTGGTAGCAGCTCATATGAGACTTCAGGGAATTTATATATTCCCATACTTAGTTGTCTGGTTTCTCATCTATACCACAAAAGTGTTGATGGAAAAAGCAAATAACTCTTTATTATGACCGTCTGTTTTTGGGAATATTATTCAACATGGCAAAGTCACTGCAGGAACCATCACAAAACGGGTCTACTTTATATCATCGAAAAATTAAAATCTTGTGTGCTGACATCAGTGAAAATGCAGAAAGTCGAAATCGCTATTAGCCCCCCACACCCCCGGCTAAATATATATTCCAACTCTGAGATCGCACTACAGTGAGGAAAGGGCAAATATCCCAATCTCCACTGTACTGCAATCGAAAAACAAAATTACGACTTCCTGCATTTTCGCTGATGTCAGCGCTCAAGATTTTACTTTTTCGATGATATAAAGTAGACCCTCACAAAACTTGGCATTTATAGGCTGCTAATCTGCTCACTGTAAAAATGATAGTGAAGTGCCAAGGCATAGAGTACATTTCCTATAGTCTGCAATACATCAGTTGTTACTCCATCCTGTTCATCCTGCGCGTCTGTCACCCTCAAGGTACTAGGTCTTATAGCAGCAACAGTCAGTTTCATACTTTATGCATGCTATCATATGAGAGTGTTAGAGTGGACTCACAGAGTGCAGTGGTCACAGATGGAGTTTCAGGCAGATCAGATAGTATGCTTGTCCAGGGTGTGCAGGACTCGTCCACTGTGGTGGTTACACAGTCCCCACAGGATGTCCCTTTGTTCCTCCTCTTCTGTCATTCACAGTTATCACAGATGTATCTGCCATAGGTAGGGAGGGTATTGTCTAGGGCAAAATATCCAAGGAATGTAGACTCAGAAGCAGGCCAGTTTTCACGTCAGTATACTGGAGATGTCAGCAGTCTTCATAGTGTTGCAGACATTTCAGGATCACCTCCCCAGGATGTTATAACTACAACATAGTTAACATGTCGATACTCTGGTATATCAACAAGCGAAGTGGCACCAGTTCATATCCTTTTTCAAAGAAGCCATGGGAATTTGGGAATAGGTGGTCAATTCACATTGCTTTTATATAGCAATATACATCTATATTTCAGTCAACAACCTGGTAGACATGCTCATCAGATGTATCCTAATGCTGCATGAGTGGTCCCTCAACTCAATGGTGGTGTGGAAGATTTTCCTTTCATGGGTGAAGCCTTGATGTGATCTTTTTGCATCCCCATTTAACACCAAGTACAAGAAAGTACAGTTGTGAAAAATCTTACCATAACCGTATATGTCCTCGCCTTCACTGCTGTAGTATTCATCGCGTATGGGATTCCCAGCTGTGGAAGCCCAATATCCAGCCAGTCTACCAAAGCCTACCAGTGCTTTAAGGTGTCAAACATCACCCAAATGCTCCTTGCGTAGCATAGGGCGTGAAGGTGACATTCAGGCATACCATCCTCTGAAATGATTGCCCCAGTAGGAATACCAGTCCAATAAAAACCAAAGAGGGCCTGCACATCCAGGAAGGAAAAAGACTAGGGGATGGAGGGAGGGATTGAATACTGCAGCAGTGAAGGCAAGGACATCTGCTGTTATGGTAAGATTTTACACAACTGTACTATGTCCTTACCTTCACCGCTGCAGTAGTCATAATGTATGGGAAAGTGCCAAAGCTCAACAAGAAACTTGGGAGGAGGAAGCAGCAGTAGAACCCTCTTAGAATCCATGAAGAATGGCATTAGCAAAACCAGCTCTAGCTCTGGAAATACCATCCAACTTGTAGTGTTTAGTACACCTGTGCACAGAAGTCCAGGTAGCTGCTTCAAGAATATAATTAGTGTCTAAGCCCTTGAAAAAAGCACCAGAAGAAGCCACAGCTCTAGTAGAATAAGCCTTTACAGAAGAAGGAAGGCTCTTACCATGAAAAGTGTAACAAAAAGAAATAGCCTTTGAAATCCAAATAGAAATAGTTTGCTTGGAAACAGGTAATCCTAAAGATGTAGGAAGAAAGGAAACAACAAACTAGAAAGCACCAACCGCTCAACCACGACCAATAAAACTCAAAAGAGCAAGGTAGATGGAACGGAGTACGCCAGCTGTATTTCCACAAAAAAGTTTATTACACAACCACGAAGGACAAACTCCACATTAACGCTCTTAATACACTCTGCGTTTTCATCCACAAACACTGTTGGACTTCATCAGATACAACACATCAATATAAGTAAAGTGCTTAAATATATTTTTAAAAATTAATTTAAAAACAAAAGTGTGGAGTTTGTCCTTCGTGGTTGTGTAATAAACTTTTTTGTGGAAATACAGCTGGCGTACTCCGTTCCATCTACCTTGCTCTTCTGAGTTTTAATGAAAGGAAACAAACAACTCATCAGATGTTCTGATAGCTTTATTCTTGTCCAAATAAAATCTGAGCTGTCTATGCACGTCCAAAGTATGCAGCACCCTCTCACTGTCAGATTATGGAGAGGAGAAAAAAGTAGTCAAATTAATAGGCTGATTAAATGACAACTTGGTAACCACCTTAGGCATAAAAGCAGGATTATGATGCAAGGGCACCCTGTCCTCATGGAATATCAAACAAGCCATAAGGACTTGTAACTCAGACACCCATCTGGCAGAAGTAAGCTAACAAAAGAACTGTCTTCCAAGAACAAAGTTGCAAGGAAGTTGAAACAGCAGGCTCCAGAACAAAATTAAGATCCCAGGGAGGAGGCACATGCTTCCTGGGAGGTCTAATATTAAGGACGCCTTTAAGAAATTACTTGGCCTCAAATCTAGAAGCTAAAGGAAGAGTTAAAGGCAGACAAGCAGAAAGAGTGGGCCTTAATAGAAGAATAGGCCAAACCAGCATTGAGCAACTCACACAAATAGAGAACCAATGGAACATTCACAGTAAGTGGATCCAGGTTACGAGAGTGACACCAAATAGGAAACCTCTTCCATTTAGATAAGCAGGATTTCGTAGTGGTAGGTTTCCTGGTCCCCTGCAAGACTTGCTGCACATCGTCAGAAAAAAAGTGTTTATGAGGACTCAAAACCCTAATCACCCACAGTGTCAGTTATAGCATGGACAGGTGAGGATGGATGAGAGATCCTTTGTCTGGTGTGAGTAAAGGTAACTTGTGAAGATTGCCCTTGTCTAGATGCAGAAGTTGAGGGAACCAGTGCTGTCATGGCCAAAAGGGCGTCGCCAACAGGATTTTGGGAGCATCTTGTTGAATATTGAACAGGACTTTTGGAATGAGAGGAAGGGAGAGAATGCATAAAGAAACATCCCCTTCCAAGAAAAAGAGAGGGCATCAACCTTCCACACTAGAGGACCTGAGACTCGGGCACAAAACAGAGGAAATTAATGGTTCAGAGGGGAGGCAAAGAGATCTACTTGAGGAGTACCACACTGCTGAACAACGTCCAAAAACACATCCTTGTGAAGCATCCATTCATGGGGATGAGTAAAGGACCTGCTCAGAGTGTCTGCCACAATGTTCTGATCTGAAGGGATATAAACTCAACCACATAAAATCTATCCAATTGCTTATCATCCACTCCATCATTAATAAACCCACATCCTGTCCAAGTATTTCCTCTCTAGTCTCACTCTGTAACCTCTTCCATCCCCTTAGGCGATCTGATCAATGTTTATTACAAATCTGCAAACCCTATAGTTACTCACCTGCTATCCTTTGGAACAAGTTTCCCCCAGCCCTAAGAAGCATACCCCCCACACACAAATGTAAGAAATCCCTCAAACATTATCTAAACCACATCTGGATATGTCCCTGTAACCTACCTCCACCAATCCTGTCCTGATCCTATCTATTACCACTGTGTCTTATTCTCCTCCTCCTTCTACCTAATACTCAATACCATTCTTCTACATCTCAACATCCTCTACATCCCAACCTTTTTCTACCTCTGATTCTGACTCTCAACTGCCACCCTCACTTATCTATTCTGATATTTTGCTGTACTGCTGTACTACTACTTCTAACATCTATTATCATTCCAGTTCTACTGGACTCACTAGGTATTCACTCTTACTAACACCTCCTCCCCCATAGAATACTACTACTAACCTGCTGATCTTATTCACTTTTTCCTGTCCCTCAACTATGTGTTACTCTTATAACAATCTGTTTAAATGCAATTGTATTATGCGTCTCTTTTGCCTTCATTTTTGTTAATGCATTTGTAGAAAATCACACTGTATTTTACAATCACTGTAATTTGAAATATTATATAATATTACTTTGGAGCTTTTCTCCCCGGGCCTCTGCTGAAAAAGGGCATTTGGCCAGTCGGACTATCCTGGTCAACAAATGTCAAATAAATATATAAAATAAAACTCCCCGAAGAGTCACTAGATACTTGACAACCAGATCCCATACCAGAAGAGCCAACTGGCAAAGAGGGTAAGATCTTGTACCCCTTGTTTGTTGATATATCACATAACTGTGGTATTGTCTGTGAATACCTAAAGAGGCCCCAGAGAGGATGAAAGGCCTGAAGAGGAAGCATAAGAGCTCTCATCTCTTTGACATTGATGTCCTCCTCCCTGTAACTTTTAGGGAGCCAAAAGTTGCTCCCCATCCCACATCTGAAGCATCTGTGAATACACCTTGAGAAGGAAGAGGGGATGAAAAAGGAGCTCTGGATTCAGAGACAACTGTTGAATCCACCAGCGAAGTTCTTTCTTGAGATAAGGAGGAAGAGGAACTGTAAAGTCTAGGGGATGCACATGTTGAAGCCACACTGACTTCAGAAACCACGGGAACTTCCATATGTGGAGCATGGCCAGAGGGAGCATCGGAATGGCAAAAGCCATGAAACCCAGAGCATTCTGAAATTCCCTGGCCATAATGGAGGCCAGGGGATGAAGAGTTTGAAAGTAAGAAATGAGAGTTAAGGCCTTTGGAGGAGGCAGGGATGCTAGCATTGGCACCCTCTGAATCCTGCAACCCAGAAAGACATGATCATGAGGAGTCAGAGAAGACGTTTTGAAGGTTCTCATCAACCCCAGGCTCTGAAGAAGAGAAATGGCAAAATGAAGATTTTGCAAAAGGATCCCCGGAGAGGATGCCTGAATCAGTAGGTCATCTAAGTAAGGAAATATTTGAATCCCTTGAAGCCTGCAAAAAGCAATCACAGGAGCCTGGCATTTGCTGAATACTCTTGGGGCAAAGAAAGGCCAAAGGGCAAAGCACAGAACTGAAAATGCAAGGAAGAAACCAAGAAGTCTACCTGAAAAGAGGATGGAGCTCCAGGAAGCAAGAGAGAAACACAAACACTTCCTGAAAGTCTGCTCTTCGAATTTTCCCTTAGAACTAGCTAGTTTATCAGCAATAGCACTAAAATCTGTATACCTGTGACTAGCACTTGCTCTAAAACTTGCTAAAAAGCACTAGGAAGCACTCACCTCTCCTTGGTAATAAGGAGAAAATAGCCATAGGGACTAGACAGCCTACAGTTGCAAGTACCTTGCCAAAAAGTAAGGGAATACAGCTCTTGTACTCCACCAAGAAAGTACCTAACCAGGGATGTCCAAGGGTCAGCTTCCGGTGATTTTCCTGTCCACCTGGTGAATCTGGGCATACTGGGGCAATGCAGCAATTGCCTTATGTACTCAGACAACCCTCTTCTCCTACCACCAAACACTACAACCTGCGAGAGATGCACTTACATAGCCAAACTGGAAGCAAAGCTCTCTCCAGCCAAGATTGTGCTAGACAGTCAAGAGGAGAAGGTTAACACCCACACAACACCTCAAACAACACATAGTCCTTCAAACCCCACGCCACCAAAACCCACATATGCAGAGGCTTGTAACATTAACCTGCCCAAGCAACAAGGAGCTCCGAAGCTGAAACACAAACCAACACCACCCCCAAACACAATCAAAGCATCACATAGCTCACAGCACCAGTGTGCCACCCAACAGCAGCCCCTAAGGCAGGATAATGTCCCCAACACTTTAGTTATAGGTGACTCTATTGTCAGACACACTGATGTCCCACTCACCAGCTGAACAAGGAGAAAATTACAGTTGGTTGCCTGTCGGGTGCCAGGATCTGCCAAATAATGCATGCACTCAAGTCACTCCATAACAGGTACAAATATGATTCTGTCATTGTCCATGCTGGAGTGAATGACTTGAGACGTACCTCCCTGGACTACATGAAAAGAGACATGGAAGAACTCTTGGATCATGTAGCCTAGGCATGTATGACCCTAGCCCTGAGTAGCATCCTGCCATTTCCCAGAATGATACCACAGTATAAGGACAAAATGATTGACTTCAATAATTGGCTAAGCTTCTGGTGTCATTCAAAGGGGATCCAGTATCTGTCTGCCTGGGATGACATGATCGACAAACCGCGATGCTTTGCAAGAGATGGTTTGCACTTGTCGTCCCTGGGATTTAGGTTACTGGCCAAGGCTCTTGCCACCCCTATAGTGCCTTTTTTAGGCAAGGTTCAAAGGACAAAACTACCACCATAACAGGTACAAGCAGGCCAAATCTGAAGGTAATGCTACTCAATGCTAGAATTCTAAACCTCAAGATGCACTCTCTCTAGGCTCTCCTAAAAATGGAGAGCATCAATATCTGTGCAGTAACAGAGACCTGGTTCAAAGCTCCAGAGAGCACCCCTGCAATACCAGGCTACAACTCATACCACACTTTTTGGCCACCAAACCAGGACCGAAACACTAAAGATGGAGGAGTGTCCATATTCGCCAAGGATATTCACACCTCCAGGCTAAGGTTCAGGTAAGACTACTATACAAATTGTAGCTTGCTACAGATCCCCCACCATGCCCCAAGATTCTCACTACACCTTTCTAAATATACTGGAAAATATTAAGATACAACCAAACACCTTAATACTGGGTGATTTCAACTACCCTGCCATTAACTGGGAAAAATTCCCCCTGTACCAACACCTTTGCTGAGCTGTTCTTGGAATTCATAAATTCCAACATCATAGAGCAACGAATTCATAGTCCTACCAGGGGTACCAATATTCTAGACCTGGTCATTACCAACATGGGAGATCGTTGCACCACACCAGTGATCACCCCCTCATTGGTCAGATCAGACAACAGTCACCCTTGACATCCACATCCCACCCCCACCCCCTTTAAGGAAACCTCCGTAAAAAAACTTCTCTAAAGCCAACTTCATGCTTCTCAAGTCAGAAGTAATAAACTTCATGACACCCATACAGATGGGAACTGGAAGTTCAACTGCTGAATCCTGCATTAAGGTCTTGTATGAGCACATTCACTCATGCATGAACCGAGCCATCCCAAATAGACATAAGATGCTGTCCTCTAAAAAAAGGAAGCCAATCTGGTGGTCCCCTGCCATAAACAAGCTATATAACAGAAGGAAGAAACTGTTGCTGAAGAGAGGAAGAACCTGGGATTCAAAAAACTCCCTCACCACCCTCAGTAGAAAGCCGAGATCCCTCATAAAATCTTCCAAAGCTAGTTACGAAAACATGGTTGCCAAAGATTCCAAAGACAACCACAGGGCATTCTATAGCTATGTCAAGAATCTAAATGGCAATACTCAGATGTGCTCTGAGCTATAGCAGAATGGCACTAGATATACTGATCCCAAGGATATTGCCAATATCCAGGCAGATAGATTCAGTGCCAGCTTCACCCCCCTAAAGGGCCCATCTCAATACCGAAAGAATGCCATATTTCGGTAATCACAGCCACTCAGGTAAAAACCACACTCTCCAAAGCCAAGAATACAGCATCCATGGGACCAGATGACATCCCGGGCTGTGTACTGCATGAACTACAAAATGAACTGGCACCTCACCTGTGTGTCATAGCCTCACCTCAGGCTTCGTACCCACAGAGTGGTGCACAGCTACAGTCATCCCACTCCACAAGGGGGGATCCACTTTGGATTACGGGAACAACAGCCCCATCAGTCTGATGAGCCTGATCTGCAAGGCCATGGAACGTATTATCATGGGACTTATAAACAAAAACATTGGCAACCTTCAAACACTGGACCCCACCCAGTTTGGGTTCGTGAAGGGCCGATCTTGCCTCCTGAAACTGATCGACTTCTTCAAATCAGTCTCCAGAGCCGTGGACAAGGGTAAGGTGGTTCACACAGCCTACTTGGACCTCACCAAGGCTTTCAGCATTATCCCCCCACTCTGGAATCATAGATAAACTTACTAAGCTGGGCATTAATCAGTACATCACTCAATGGGTTGCAAACTGGCTTACTGACAGAACACACATGGTAAAAGTAGCCGTCTTCAAATCCAGCTCCAGACAAGTGACAAGTGGTGTGCCGCAGGGTTCTGTCCTGGGACCACTCTTGTTTGGCATCTACTTCTCTGAAGTACAGGCCAACATTAAGGGACTCTGGCTTACAAAGTTTGCAGATGACTGCAAGCTGGGAGCCATTACTGAATCCCCAAATGATGTGGATATACTACAAAAGGACCTTACTGAAGCAGATGCCTGGTGCCAGAGCCATGGGCTCAAGCTAAATGCCAAAAAATGTATAGGTGTCCCTTTTAGGAAAAAACACATACCTGTGAACTACCACATAGGAGGCAGTACACTAAACACCGAAAGTGTGATAAGACACCTAAGGACACAGTTGGACAGTGGTATCACCTTTGATAACTACATAGCCACAACAGTTACAAAATCCTTCTACGTGGCACTCCTCATCACTAAGGACTTTTCATGCAGAAAAAACTCATTAGACCCATTATAGAATACAATGCCTCATTTGGTATGTACCTTGCAAGACATCTGCAACAACTAGAAGGGCCGCAGAAATACCTCACAAAAAAGAATTACAGGCCTAAATCAGATGCCTTATGCTGACAGTCTAAAGAAACTCCAGCTACACTCTGTCGCATATCGCCTACTCAGAGGCGATCTTTGCCTAACAAACAAGGCCATGTCAAACCCAAGGTTGTTGGACATGCTACACTTAAAGAAATTCCAATCCCTTTGAGCCATACGCTCCAGGGAACTTAACCTTGTCATCACGATAAATAGAACATGCTGGAGGGATAGGTTCCTGACCCAGAGACTCCCCATGCTCTGGTATAGACTGCCCATACATGTCAGGCAAAGTGCCTCATTGGCCCTCTTCAAGAGGAACCTTGACGATGGAATGGGAGATAGGAAATTCACTCCGGGGATCACATCAGAAGCCCTGCTAGACAGTGGTCCAGGAAAGTAAATATTTGTGGGAAGCAATAGCCAGGGAATCATTATGGCTAGGCTTGTATAGGCCCTAGGGCCGATAGCCTAGTACTTACCTATGAACCTATGGATCGGAATATGGAGATAAGCATCCTTTAGATCCAGAGACATCAGAAGGGCCTGAGGGAGCAAGAGAGGAAACAGAGTCTGAGGGGACAACATCCGAAGGGCAGGCACCTTCAGAAAAGTGTTTAGATGAGAGAGGTCTAGAATTGGTCTCCAAGTACCCTCTTTTCTGGGCACCAGAAACATTCTTGAATAAAACTCCTTGCCCTTTGGGACACAGGCACCTCTTGAATAGTACCCTCAGATGAGATCTTGAAGATTCTCTGGGAAAAAAGGAAGTTGTTCTCGAGGAGGCTGAGAAATGCCAAATAAAGGAGGATGGGATATCCACACCATAAAGTACCCCCTGATGAGTGACTGACAGAACCAAAGAATCCTGAGTGATTCAAAGCCAAATAGGAAGAGAAAGAGAAAGGCAGTGAGAGAAATGTGGCTGAGAACAGGTGGCTAGTCTGACAGCACTTGGTTTGTTAGGAAAGGAAGGCTTCTGAATCCGTGCAGTCTGAAATTTATCCACAGGAGAAACAAACACATGTTTTAGCTCCAGTAAGACCTTCCCCTTGTCCTAAAGAGACTTAAACAACCCAGCCGCTGCTTCCCAAAGTTTTTTTATCCAGAGGAGCTTCCATCAACTTAGCCATGATATCATCAGGTAAAGGTTGAAGCCTAAGCCAAGAATACATCCTCATTACTGAACCAAAAGCAGCATCCCTAGAAGAGGTGTCTGCTGCATAACTACATTTGCTAGAGTTACGAACTACTTGAGAGGAAGTCCCTAGCAAGGAAAGAGCAGAAGCTTTACTCTCAGAGTCTAGAAGATGAGAAAAAAGCTGACAGGCCTGAGAAAGAAGAGACAACACATACCTAGATATATGGGTCTGGTAATTAATTCCTCTAAAACGTAGGGTAACAGAAGTATAAACCTTCTTACCCAGCCTGTCCATGGTTCTGCTGTCCTTGTCAGAGGGCAGTAACTTGGGCGAAAAAAGTAATTGAGATGGCTTATCAGAGGCTACAGACACCTCAGAGGGCTCAGCAGCAGGACATTTGAGCAAAAAGAAAAAAATCCTCAGGCACCAAATAAAACCTATCAGGCTTCTAGGGAGCAGGGGCCGAGAATCAGGTGCTTTAGAGGCATTCGAAAAAACATCCAGTAAAGCAGCTAAAACGGGATGAATGCTTACAGGTTTAGGAGATTCCATCTGCAGTAACTCATAGTACCTCTTATGGATATCAGAGACCTGAGCACAATCTCACTTAAAATAAATCCATCATTCTGGAGATTGTGTCCCCAAAGGAAACTCCCTCAGAAGGCATATCAGGACTATTCAATTCCTCCTCCTCTGACCCATAGTCTAAAGGAGAAGGAATCTGAATAGAATAAGTAAGGGATTCTTCATTAGAATCCAACTCTTCTTCAGATGAATTCAGTTCTCTGGGCTTTAATTGGAGAAGAGGACCAAGGAGGAACAGGAACCAAAAACCCTTGAGGAGGCCTTAATGACAGTAAAGCATTAAATAACCCCTGAGTAAAGGCTGCCACTCACTTTGTGGATCCCTAGGAGCAGAATAAACATGTTTAGTTTTCTGTTTCTTTTTTAAGGGAAGGTCTGCCTTAGAAAACTGAGAAGGCGGTGACTCAGGATGGCATTCGACAACGATAGTAGGAACTTCTTCTCTAAGAAGAATCTGTGGAGCCCCCTTGACTCTTTGGAGACAGTCAACCATGGTTCCCCCTGAACATCCAATATGGACACCTGCAAAGCCTCGTTGGACGTGGTGCCAGATCCTCGCTGGCCTCCAACCCAGTCACAGCAGAGAAATCTGACAACACAGCCAGGTGAGCCTCCAAGTTTGTAACAACCTCAGGAGAAACACCCAGCAGAGGCTGGACAGCTGAAGATTCCGGTCTTACTTTTTTCACCTTCTTCTTCACTGATGGCTGACCCTTGGGGCGGGAAGTTCTTTCCATTGTATCTTTATCAAGAGGCTTAAGTCTCTGGTTCTCAAGCTACAATGAAAGGGAAGAAATCCTACTACAAAGGTTTCAGGAAGAATACCTGACAAATCGAACAAGATGTGTGGTTGTCAGAAGCTCCTAGGCAAAAAAAGCACTTTTCTTGGCAGTCTTTATGAGGAATCTGTCTTCCACACTTGCATTTACCCTTCCTGAATGACATTAACCCCAAACAGCACAAAAAGTTCAAGAGAAAGAACAAAACCCCAATTGGGTACTTATCTGCAATGGTGAGGACTTTAGCAAACAGGAGAAATCACTGGAATACAAAAATGCAGTAAAAATGGCAGAAAACAGATGTAGGCAAACAGACCAATGATTAGAAACAGCGTTCACACAGGCAGCAAAAACATTATGGTGATAGTATGCCTGAATGTCACCTTTATGCCCTACACTACGCGAGGAGTGTTTGTGCGACATTCAACATATCTTAAAGCAATGGGAGGCTTTGGTAGACTGGCTGGATGTTGGACTTCTATAGCAGGGAATCCCATACGTGATGAATACTGCAGTGGTAAATGTAAGGACATCTTCTTTTCTCTGATCCCTTCACAGGGACACAATCTCAGGGGTGCTATAGCCCATTTGTGACCATCATAGAGGTTCTGTAGACCTCTCCAGCCTTATCCTTCATTACCATATTCCTTCTCTGGCTTTGATAAGATTCGATGCCTTGACTGAAATCACTGTTGCAGTATTCCTGACCTATGGGTTGTCACTGTTGATGGACAGCAGGGGTACCAAAGCTTTGCCTTCCATAGGTCATACGTCCAGCACATGACCTCAGTTCATATGTATTGGAATACAAAGTTGAACTTATGAACATGGAGTCTTAGACTATCTCACCTCCAGGACAGATGGAGGTTGTGCATCCATCAGACTGTTCACTACTTTGTTATTGGTGCCTTTGCTTTGATTGTTTATCCAGATATGTACCCCATTGGGCAACCTTCCTTTTTATCTTACAGTTTTTGTTGAAAGTTGTAGATGTCAGCTAGGAAGGGTACGTGTGAGAGTGGTAGGCAGATTCCATACACGGAGCGCATACCAACTTATCTTTTTTGCCTGGGCCTGGAACACGATCACAAATTTTGCTCTGTCTGCCAATTGTTTGCTCCAGAAACCCTTAGGTTTTGGCTTTCAACTCTCATTACCTTTCTCAAGACCCAGCATCTTAAACATTTAGCCCAGTCCAAGATGGCTGACTCCACATCCAATGACATCCCTCTATCATTGAAGAAAAACCTTAGGAGGCCTCAAACAGATCTGCAATCCAACATTTTTGACTCTGATTTACCCGCTGAGGTTAGAGAACTTTCAGTACATCAAGTTCTCAATTGCCTACTACTGAGACCCTGTCAGAGGCCAGTATGGATCTGGAGGCTTTGCAAACTGTAGAGGAACCATGTTTCATAATTTCTGAAGGCAATATACTGAGGATCCATGCTCATACATCCATCTTTATACCCCAAATTTTAGTTAGGTAAGTGATCTCAGGCTGTCTAATAGAGGTCTGACATGGTTCAAATTTCCGGGCATCATCCAGGTGGATGTCACACTTAAAAAGAAAAAACAGAAGACTAAACTCTTGGCCTTCCTCTCAGAAGCTAGAGAAGAAGGAGTGGATGGACTTTTCACAGGAGTTGTTCAAAGCTGTTATGTCTTTGAAACATCCCTCCTTTGCATCTCTGCAAACACAGACTTCTCTTATAAAACCTACTCTGGTTTTCTCTTCTTCTGATGTGGAACAGGACTATGACTCTGTCTGTTCTCTGGACTATTACTCTCAGCTGCACTCTCCACGGCAAATCTCTTCCAACAAAGAGGACTCCCTTTCACCTGATTCCACTATTGAGGAAGCTTCCTTCGGGAGACTATACAGAATATGATGAAACCCTTTTAATGGCAATCCACGCATATCTCTGATGTTCAGAAGAGGTATTACCTGCTCTTTGAGGTGGATACTCCTGCCACTTCTCCAGTCCCCCTTGTCCTTGAAGCTTTCCAGGACACCTTTCAGTCCTCCTTTTCTGTGCCTGATTCTCTGCCACCAGCTCCTGAGAGACCAGACAGGTTTTACAAAGTCCCTGATGATGACCTTAAATATTTATATGAAACCCAGTGACAGACCCTTCTGCAGTATCGTTTTCTTTGGATAAAACCTCCAAGCTTCTGCCCAGTGCTAATGCCCTATCTACTGCCAAAGACAGTAGGGTTATGAATAGATGGGGAAAGAAGGTTTACACCTCTGTTCTCCTTGCCTTTAGGGCAATTAATTACGAAACTCAAATGACTAAGTATTTGTTATCTATCCTTAACTCCTTAAACAAAGTTGTACTGGATCCTCCCACAGCAGAGTCAAGCATCAAATGCAGAGCTGAATTTTGCAGGCCATTCAGATTGCCAGACATACCATTAATTAAAGTTACAATGCTGTGGATGCTTCTTCTAAGGCAGCTGCTACTGGATCTGTTATCCGCAGATATGCATAACTTCACAGTCAACCTATACCTGAGAATTTTAAATCTAAAATTCCAGATTCACCATTGGACAGAGACTTACTGTTTTCCCCTCAGGCAGGCAGTCTGTTCAAAACGCTCTTAAGACTGAGGCTAGACCATGAAAGACTGCAGACAGATATTACTGTCCTCAGTTCCTTGATACCATACTAACTACCAATCTAAGTCTAACTTCTTCATTATAGGTTCATAGGTGGTTACTGGGCTATTATCCCAAAGGTCTTTATAAGCCTAGCCATGTTTACCCAGTGTAATACTAGAGAAACCCAATATAAAGGATCTTGCCTGAACTCGAGATCTTAATTAGCAGCAACTGCCCATATCTAGGAGTGTCATAGATGAAATCCCCAATAGGAATTTATGGTTTCATTTACAGCCATCCAGGTTATGCTTAAACAGGGACATACAGAGGCTTTGTTTGATGTGAATTAGCCTATTCCAGAAGAGTGGCAACCTCTGAGAGACATATCTGTCTCTCCAGGTGGTCCTGTTTATGTTGCAGGCCAGGTTAAGGTCCCTGGATCAGTTGATCCTTGTCCCATTTGACTTACAGATGTGCAGCATTTCCATTAGGCTTGGATCTGAGATTGCTCTGTAGACCTGGCACAAGTCTCCTCTAAGTAGTCTGTGCAGGAGACCCTGAATTTTCTCGATTAGAAATCTATGAGAGATCTCAAGTTGCTGCAGGTGCCTGGTAAGTAACATACCAAAGAGATCATTGTACTCCGTTATTGGCCTGATGAGGGTCGAGTACAGGGGCATTATAAACTCTCTCACTCTCGAGGCAATGCCTTTACTAATGAAGTGTGTGCTGTACAATGCCTTCCTTACCACAGTAGACACATGATGGTCAAAGTTTAGGCTACAGTCAACTTGCACTCCCAAGCCTTACATGCTGAGTTGTTACTCAGGGTAGTATTATTATTTATAGCATAGTCTGCAGGGATCCTAGAACCGTTCAGAAACAAAGGAAAACCCCCTACCTAGAAAACGATACTCTGAAAAGCCCCAAAGGAAACCTCCAGCTGGGAGGTCGCCCTTTGAAAGCAAAAACCTGTGAGTACCACTGCAGCACCCATCCTCCTGTCCTCAGCCCCATTGCCCTCTTTTCTCAAAGACTGTGTCTTTCCCTGGCCAGTCGGGAAGCTATTACCACTGACAAGTGAGTCCTCTCCACCATCAGGGATGAATGTGTGATGTCATGGGAAAACACCCCCCCCCCTGCTGAGAGGCATGCCACTACCATCTCAAAACCAAGTGTCCTTTCTGGACCCATTATTCAAGACCTCTTGAGTCAGGGTACCATTGAGCAAGTCTTAAAATAATTTATGGGAAAAGAGTTTTACTCCAGGATGTTTCTAGTCGCAAGAAAAGAAGGGCAGTGGAGATGCATCCTAGACCTGTCCATCGTGAACACTTACCTGAAGGTTCCATCTTTCAAAATGGTCTCTCTTTAGACTCTTCTATCCTTCATCCTCCCCCAGGCTTTTTTTGTGTCACTATATCTGTAGGACACCTACTTACACATACCCATTCATCCTTCTTGCAGTAGATTCCTCAGGGTTTATTGTGGCTCTTCGCATTTTCAGTTTACTGCTCTGCCTTTTGGTCTTTCCACAGCCCCAAGAGTGTTTACAAAGTGCCTAGCTCCTGTAGTAGCTTTCTGTTGTACTCTAGGAATTCAGATTTTTCCCCTACCTGGACAACCTTCTGCTCCAGGCTGTCTTCCCAGAAATTCTTCTTCAGCATCTACACTTCATCCTACATCTTATGACAGGTCTGGGTTTTACTATGAACTACAAAAAAATAACACATGGTTCCTACACAAGACCTAGTGTTTCTGGGATGCAGAATGGACACAGAGAAAGTGCACACCTTCCTTCCTTAGGAAAAAGTCCTTAGTCTGTCAGTTTACTTCCAAGGCATTTCATCTGCAACCCATTGCTGTGCAAGGAAGATGCTAAGGACTTTGAGATTCATGGCAGTCATCATCCCTATCTTCCCCCTGGTCAAACATCACATGAGGAAAATCCATGGGTGCCTGAAATCTGTGTGGTCCCAGCACTTCCACCCCTTGGACACTCTGATTCCCCTCCTCACTTGACTCAGGAAGGAATTACTTTGGTGGAAGGGTCAGGTCATCCTCAACCCAGGATTATCTTTCACACCTCCTTCTCCTCCTCAACAAGTTCAATGGATGCCTCAGATTGGACATGGACAGGATCACACCAAGTACAGGGGAAATGGCAACCCCAGTTCCTGAAGGAACATACTAATTTGAAAGTAATGAGGGCTCTTTTGAAAGCTCTTCAGATTTTTGCCCACCTTTGGAAACCCGAACCACTGCAAGTGTACACAAACAGTACCGCAGTCATGTGGTACATAAACAGGGAGACACCAGGTCTTACCAACTATGCGAGTTAGTACAGGTGGCATGGAACTTGGCAAAACAAGTAAACATCATGCTTCTAGCTATATCCATCTCTTTTCAAAACAGTGTTCTAGGAGACTGCTTAAGCCACTCCCTAGAAGACCCCCATGAGTGGGCGTTGAACAGGAAGGTCTTACACAACATCACAGTTCAGTGTGGCACTCCTCAGATAGACGTCTTAACTTCACTAAACAACCATCAGATCCCCCAGCTCTGCATCAGGGACCCTTGCCCCACAGCCTGTAGGACAGATGCCTTCTCTTTCCAGTGGACAGAGAAGTACTGCTATGCCTTTCCTGCTCTGCTTCTTGTTCCAAAAATCCTTCCTAAGGCACAAAAGGAACACCCAAACTACTTTTACTGGCCCATTTTGGCCAGTTCAGCATTGGTTTCCCCCGCAATTTCACCTGACTAAGGGATGTTACAGGAGAATTCCTCTACAGCTAGGCCTGATAACTCAGCAAAAAGGATTCTGCTCCACCTGAATTTTCCCTCTCTCAGCCTAATCCTATGGATGATAGGATTTTAATGTCTCAAAGACATCTCTTCTCTGAGGAGGTTATACAAGTGCAGCAACAGGCTAGGAGACCCACTACTAGAAAATCTTTCACTGCAAAGTAAAAAAAGCTTTTCCTATTGGTGCTGCAGACGTGGTCAGGATCCACTATTAGCAGAGGTCCCTACATTACTACAGTACCTCTGTGAACTTCTTCAGTCAGGCTTGGCCTATTCTTCCATAAAAGCCCATTTATCTGCTATCAAAACCTACCACCTTTTTGTCCCTCAAGTTATGACTAGGCCGGCGGTCAAGCTTTCCCTCAAGGAAGTTCTGCATCTTAACTCAGAAAGAAAACCCATCTCTTCCCTTATGGGATTTTAATTTTGTGCCAGAAAAGCTTTAATGTGCCTCCATTTGAACCAGTTTCTTCTGCTTCTCTAAATTCTGTGCTTGAAAAACCATCCTTCTCCTGGCCTTCACCTCTGTCAGGAGTGTTTCTTTGCTTCAGACTCTCAGGGCCCATCCCCTTTTTTTATTTTTCACAAAGACGTGGTGTCTCTCGGGGCTAATCCTTCCTTCATGCCTAAGATAAGGAATGAGGTCTCTCTTAGTCAGGCTGTTCATCTTCTCACTTTCTTTCTTAGCCCTCAAAACAGTGGGGAAAGGATCTTACTTTCTCTGGACATTCACAGGCAGTTCAAATTTTACCTGGACAAAACCAAATCCTTCAGAAAGTCTGATCAGCTGTTTGTATCTTTTATGTTCCCCTAAGCTGGGACAGCCAGTCTCCAAACAAACTATTGCAGTTTTGTTTTCAAAGGCTATCTTTTTCTATTACTCACACTATGGTAAGACCTTGTCTTCCTACCTTAAAGCGCATTCCATTAAAGCAGTCACTTCCTCAGGGGTTTCCACAAAGGAACAGACTCCAGGTCTGTTTTGGAAGTGGCTACTTGGTCATCTGTACACACTTTTGCCAAACACTGCAAAACTGATGATTTCTCCAGATCCAGGGCAGCCTTTGCTAGGTCAGTTTTGTTTGGACTGCTGGACAACTGTTATACTTAATAGCCGACCATCCTTCCTTCCTCCTTCAGCTTTGGGAATCAACCATATGTCAGAAATGGGTCTGTATTAGATCAGCGAATGCTGATTGATCGACCTTATGTAAGCGAAAGCTTACAATCTCGAACTGTCAGATCAGCGATTTTTTTCCTAGGGCAAAAAAATTGCTGATCCAAAACACATACACACAACACAAGCACACCAAACAAACAGTAATCCACACATATACACCTAGAATCTGACACCTAACCCTACACTAAACTATGCACACACCACTAACTATCCACTTACTTTAACCCAAACCCTAACCCTAAGGTCCATCACTATCGCACACTCACCTCACCTGCTCCCTAACCCTAACTCACCTAAATCCGCCCTAACCCTCATGTCCACACAATCGCACACATACCTAACCTGAGCCCTAACCCTAACTCACCTAACCCACCCTAACACTCACATCCACACAGTCCCACACTTACCTGAATCTGACCCGTAACTTTCCACCACAGCACTAAAAATACCAAAGCAACAAAAACAGACAACCAAATTCTTTCCCTGGGAAAAATTCAAGTTTCTGTTGCTTCGATATTTTTAACTTTCACTAAAATAAGGTCAATCAATCAGCGTTTGCTTGTTTAAGTGTTTGCTGATCTAATATAGACCAGTTAGAAATACTGCAGCAGTGATTTCAGTCAGGATACAGTACAGTTGTATAAGAACCTACCATAACACTAGCTGTTACAGTATTCCATCCCACCCTCCATCCCCTCTTCTCTAGCTCACTTAACTTTTTGTTGCCTCTCTTTCTTTTCTCTACCCTTTGCTCTGTTTTATGGGTATGGGGAAGTTTTTTTTTTGCCAGTTCCAACTACACCTCTCCTAGCTGATCAGTCTCCTCTGTCAGTAGTCTTTAGGCCACTGGCTTGGAGATAGTGTGAGGATCCATGCTCGTACATCCATCTTCATACCCCAGCGCATAAGAGCTGAGGTCTTGAGTTGGACGTATGACATAGGGAAGGTAAAGCTTTGGTAATCCGTCAGACTCAGTTGTGACAATCCATATCTCAGCAATACTTCAAAAGTGATCAGTAGGACATCTACTGTTATAGTAAATTCTTATACAGCTGTACTTTCCCCTTGCTTTGGCCTCTCCTCAAGAAAAATCTCCTGCTTCTAGATATTCTGTCCCACTTATCCAAGCAAGCTTCACGCACACATTCAATCTCCACAGTTAGCTAAGTGGTTTCTGAAATTCCCCTGATAGCCATGGTCCAAATTCTTTCTACATCACAGATGACTTCCATTAGGTAAATGAACAAAGGAAAATGGGGAAAGTTTTTGCTCTGGGCAATTCAGTCAGACCTAGATCCTTTCTCAGCTCCAATCTCTACAGTTTTGTTATTTTTGTCCTGTTAAAGTCCAACTAGCAACAGTATTCAGTTTTCCCCAGGACTTGAATTTCAATTCCCTGATAATCATAGAAGGTTTGCAAAGCCTTTCTGATAAGAGCCTTTCTCCTTTGATCCTTATGAAGGACCTCATTCCTACTTGGGACCTTAATTTTGTCTTAGAGAAGCTTGTTTTCTTTTGCGACAGCTAGCTGACCTTAAATATCTTTCTTGGAACTCTGGTTCTAGTCACTGTTACTTCAGCCAGGTGAGTATCAGATTTGTAGGCTCTTTCCTGTAGACCTTCCTATCTACCTTTTCACAAAGACTGTGTCTTCCGTTGAACCTTCCCTTCCATTATGCTTATAATAGTATCCCAAACAAATATTGATCAGCCTTATCAATTTTCCAGCATTCTTCCACAATATTGTAGTAGAGGAAAATATAATACAAACAGTCGTAAAGTCCATAGCCAACTTAGGTTCTCCCAGCAAAGAACCACGTAGTGCAGAAAACATGACCAGTTGCATCTGGTAAATTGAGCCAAAAAGTATCAGAAGTCATCTTGTCCAAATGGCTATCAGACTGTATCTCTTTTATATTTGTTTAAAGTAATAAATCTCTTCCACATAAACCAAAGGCTCAGATCAATGGTCACTTTTTTTGCCTTCTTTAAAATACTTTGTAGTTTTCACAAAGAATTGCAACCTACTCATTCTTTTCGTGGAATTTGCCTTTGAATATTCCATGGACAATTTATGTGCTACATCAGCATGTGATTCACTCATCACTTCCACAAGACATAATAAGGTGGTTGTGAGTTCTAGAGTTATATCTTTCTTTGGGGCCTCCATGCTCTGTGGTACCTACCATGATCAAAATCCAAAATCCAATACACTCATACACCAAAAGGTTTTAATAGAAGCAAAACTTTCGGGTTAACCACCCTTCATCAGTACATAAAATTGAATGAATCTAAAAACATTTAAATAGGAACATAATTTCATCACATGATTTAGCCAGCCTACCAAATTCTTCAAACAATTAATCTCTTAAAAAACAGTATGTGAATTTTTTAAAACACCTATAATATAAAAAAAATATAGGTATATATATTAAAACATACAAATATATATATATGCATTCGTGGAACATTTCATATAGCTTTCATAATTAATATAGAGAATGATTAAAACACAACAGTACTATAAATAAAGCAAAAAATATATATATTTTTTATATTTTTATATATTTTGTTATATATTTTTTTATATATTAGAAATATGTACATACCTATCTCTCTGCTACTTAATCACATTGTTAGTGTGTTTGGTGTAGAATGTAATAAAGTCTAAATATTTTCTCTTTGCCTTTTGACAAGAACTGGTTTCAGACTAACATTTAAACCAGGTAGTTGTTCTGCTTCTAATCTAATTATCCATTCAAGTTCTTTCAGTTCTAAAGCGTTATTAACCCCCTCTCAAACCAAGATTAACCTCACAAATCACTCTAAACTTTAACACATGTCCTTCATTTTCCTTAATATGTTTACTTAGTGCATTTGTCATGATCTCCCTTCTGATTTCAGACTTATGTTCTATTATGCGCTCTTTTAACTTTCTGATAGTCTTGCCTATATAAAAACTTTTACATTTATTGCAAGTCGCAAGGTAAACAATTTGACAGGTATTACAGTTAGCTAAACATTTAAATTCATATTTTTGTTTTGTTACTGGGTGTTCAAATATATTTGAAGAAATAAATATATCACTACAACATGTACAATTATGGCATTTTTGCATTAAATTTTTCCTCGAATAAATACTCATTTCCTCTCTTTCTTTAAAATCTTTATAACATAACTTCTGCTTAAGATTCTCCATACTCCTAAAGTAAAAGTTTGGTTTCATTCCTAGTAATTCTTTAATCTCCGGTGAAGCTAGCATTATCAGCCAGTTTTTTCTATGATGTTACAAACATCTCTTGTATGTGCATTAAAAGTAGTTACATATCTTATTATATTTCTATTATCTGACACATTATTTTGTTGTTGTCCATTGGGTCCACTAAAAACAGGTTTATATTCATTGTTTCTTTTCGTTTTAATCTCATCATATATACGTTCAATAGTTTCTAATGGATAGTCTAACTGGATAAATTCTTGCATCATTTCACCTGCCTGTATTGCAAAATTCGCGTCTTCAGTATTCAATTTGCTAGTTCTAATCAATTGAGCTTTTAGCACACCTTTAAATACATGTTGTGGGTGCATACTATTTTTCCTAATATATCTATTTGCACTCACTTCCTTTTTATAAATTGTTGTGTGTATACCATGTTTCTTCTTATATAATTTAATATCTAAAAAAGTAATACTCTTCTCAGAATACGTCATTTTAAACTTTAAAAAACTTGTAGTATTATTCAGATAGTTAACATAATCAATTAATTCAGCTACATTACCATCCCAAACAAGGAAACAGTCATCGACAAATCTCTTGTAAAATTTCACTTTTGTATTAAGTGTATTATAATTATTCAAAAGAAATTGTTTTTCCCATTGATATAATACTAAGTTCGCATATGTATTTGCTATTGGGGTGCCCATTGCTACCCCGGTCAGCTGTAAGTAAAGTTTTCTATCAAATAAAAAAACATTTTTTGTTAGTACCATATCCAGAAGTATACAAATGTTTTCAACTTCCCTTGCTTGCATGGACGTTTTGGAATTAAGGAAGGCCCTTATAGCATCTATGCCATAATCATTTGGGATCACTGTAAATAATGAAACAATATCTAGTGTCACAAATAAAAAAGAGTTCTCAGTATTATGCTCATGCCAATTATACAGCTTAATTCAAAAATCTTCAGTGTTTTTTAATATAGTTGGACACTTAGCTAGATATTTATTCAGTTGTAATTGTAAATATTTCGAAATAGGCTCTGTTATCCAGCCAGTACCTGATACAATTGGCCTTAATGGGGGATTTCCCAAATCTTTATGTATTTTTGGGATACCATAAATTCGTGATATCCTAGGACAAGGTACCGTAAAATAATTAAAAAGGTCAATAGAGACATCTTCAGTTAACTGTAATTCATATATTAACATGTTCACACTTGCTATACATTTTTTAACATCATTCATGGTTATTTCTCTAAACACTGTTACATCTGACAGAAAATTCCCAAAGTTCTTATAATATTTAATTCTGTCCATTACTACTATGGCTCCCCCTTTATCGGCTTGCTTAATCACAATATCATGCTTCCGTTCAAGTTCACATAGAGTCATAAATTCTTGATGTGTTATTATTATTGCGTTTTTCATTATTATTTTTTAAGTATAGATGCCTTAGCTCCCTTTCAACTACATTAGTAAATGCAAGAACAACAGGGTATGGTTGTGGAATAAAAGTGCTCAATTTCTTACATCTAGACTGTTCGTAATTATTTCCTTTAAATATTAACTTCAAAGTAATGCTTCTTGCGAAGATCCTCAAGTCAATAATCGATTGCACAATACTGTCCTCAGCATAAGGGATGAATTTCATACCCTTGCTGAGTAGCTACATTTGATCAAATGTTAATGTGAAATTCGTTAAATTCACAATACCTGTATGTACACCTTCTGTTTCATTCAGCGATGTGCTGCTTTGCTGTTTGTAGCAGGACTTTCGTTTTTCCTTTTTATTGCTGTTGTCGTCTGTTTGGTAGCTCTTTGCCCAGAGCTGCTGCTTTGAAACGATCGACCTCTTTGCAAAGTTTGCTGCACAACAACCTTCTCCGGCTGCTTTAGTTGGAAGGGTAAAAAGGAAGAAATTTCAGTTTGTTTGATCTTTTCTTTTACACCATTTGCTGCTACCTTATCATCCAGCTTACGCGAGCTTACTACAATGGGTGAAGCACTTCCTGCTTCACTCCCATGCACATCATTAGCTTCCTCTCCTTCCATTGGAGTAAACTGTTGACTAGGTATTACATTTAAAGGGGTCTGCACACTATTATCTTGATTAAAAGGCGCAGAAACTGATGGTACTTCAAAAACATCGAGCTGATCTAAATTCATATTATGTTGCATTAATTTTATATTATTAGTTTTATTCACATTTGCAGGTTGTCCAAATCTGCCTTCACTCATCGGCCAAGAGAAAATGTGACCATTTCGATAATCATTAAGGTCACGCTGAATTTTGCTTTTTTTTCTTTAGCTCTAATTTAACATCTAATGCTTGAACGCGATCCAAAAAGGCTTGGTATTGTATGTTATAGTTCACAAAGTGAGGCAAGCTAATAATATCATTTTCAGTTTTATCTATTTCTTCCATTAAGTTTTTCTCCACAGATTTGAAATAGCTATTCATTAGCTTCATGTAATTAGCACTCAGTTCTAGATTTAGTTGTTGCCACTGCCCAAGTAGATCCATATAAGTATTACCAAAGAGAAAATATTTAGACTTTATTACATTCTACACCAAACACACTAACAATTTGATTGAGTAGCAGAGAGATAGGTATGTACATATTTCTAATATATAAAAAAATATATAAAAATATAAAAAAAATATATATTTTTTTGCTTTATTTATAGTACTGTTGTGTTTTAATCATTCTCTATATTAATTATGAAAGCTATATGAAATGTTCCACGAATGCATATGGATATATTTGTATGTTTTAATATATACCTATATATTTTTTTATATTATAGGTGTTTTAAAAAATTCACATACTGTTTTTTTTAAGAGATTAATTGTTTGAAGAATTTGGTAGGCTGGCTAAATCATGTGATGAAATTATGTTCCTATTTAAATGTTTTTAGATTCATTCAATTTTATGTACTGATGAAGGGTGGTTAACCCGAAAGCTTTGCTTCTATTAAAACATTTTGGCATATGAGTGTATTGGATTTTGGATTTTGAACTTGGTGCTATTCTCATTGTGATGTACCTACCATGATGACACTCAGGATGTTTAATTAGGGATCCTGTCCAGCAGTTTGAAGTGGCTTGTCTGGATAATGTAAGATACAACAGTACTTACTGTAACACTGAGTCTTTATTATCCATGTTGTTCCACTTCAACAAATCCACTGTACTATCCCCTCAAAACTGTCACCTTTACTCCTTCTAAAAGACTTTGTAGACCTTAACAAGGCCTGTCTGCATCCTTTTGTGGCTGTATTGCCTCCTAATGTGTTTTTTTACAACAAACGATTAGACAGGCAAAGTTACTCCTGTGGCCAACTCAATATAGACTGCTGTCGGAGCAATGTACTGTTGGAGACAGTAGAAGAGCTTGCATTTTGAGGAAAAGCCTAAGTGCCAGTTCAGACGTACCTGGACGGACATAGATAATGAAATTTCAACATTATGGTAAGTACATAGCTGTATTTTTCATCTCTTTGAAGACTCTACAAGAAAGAAGAAGTCAGCTGAAGCTTCAACCCAATAAGAAATAAGTACAAAATGTTTTTGTAGGGAGGCAAGTTTCCTTAAGCCCTTGTGTTGGGGGCTTCACTCCCACCCTCAGTAACTTAATATATTGATTCTGCGGTTGTATAACCATATTGAAAAGACCATCAAGTTGCATCACAGCTGGCATCATTATAAAAAATGCATTGCCAGTAATTTTCAGTAGTGAGCAACAATTTGGCAAGTTAAAAGTCTGTGAGTCTAAATCAACAAGTCAAAAAATTGATATCCTAAGACTGGTTGAGTATTAGTTTAAAAGAAGTAGGTTATCTCAGGAACCCATATTGCTGTTGCATGCAGTGCCTGTGAAAGGAACAATGCAGTCTGGCTCAGAGTGTAAGACAAAAGAGCAAACTTCAGTGTTCTCAGGGCATACCTGCTGATGAGGCAAAAACATTATTGCTTTTTTTTTTCCACTGGCTACTCTAGATCTTGCATGAGTGCATGCCATTATCTGATTTAGTACTGATCATTTTCAAGAAGGCCATGCCTATGTAACTGTTTTGGCTGTGTTTATTTATTGTCTATAAAGAGCTATACATCTAAAACGGTTTGACTTGTATTCATGAAGAATTTACAGTTTTGCAAGAGGAGTCGCATTAGATTTTCTCCAGCATTAAAAGCAGCAGTGCAGGTATAGCTTGGATTTAATGATGAAGTCATGCTAGTCTCATGTATATGCAGAATTACATCAATTTTTACATATGCTTTAAGAAAATCATGTATTTCGTCTTTGAAAACTTTAGGTTATGTTAGGATGAACAAGATCGGTGGATAATTTTTTGTTTTAAATTTACAGCTTTAGAAATTTTGCAGTCTGTCATTTTGTAATGGTCATTCTGATCTTAATTTGATTATATTTACAAAAGCCTGTTTTGTTGTACAGCTTTCAGTTTTTCACATAAAAATTTTGGGACATGACACATAGATACTGTGTCCTTTATTGTATGCTAGATGAACTAACATTAGGAACAATGAATTAAGATCTCAAATGTGTGAATATTAGTCTGCATTTGTTAAAAGTTACTATTTTGAGGTGTATTACTTGTAGGTATGATGTTATATCAATACAATAGAAGTATGATTGTAGTATTTATTATCAGTTGGAACATATTTGCTATGAATTAGATGTTGCAAAACAAAGTAACTTGATAGTTAAATAGGTCTCTAGCTCGGAAACACTTGTAAACTTCCTGGAAAATTCCCAGAAAAGTATATCCTGGAACTCAGCTGTGAACAGCACTTAAGTGATTTTAAATGTAAAGGCATGTAAACACTGTCACCTTCAAGTTATGTATGCTATGTTATATATATCTGTTTTTTGCTAGTGCTAAAGTCTTTTTCTGACAGAAGATAATCCTTTTACCGAGAAGTATATGGAATATTTGCTTGTGATGTCATGCCATCTCAATACAGTGGATATAAAAAGTGTACACACCCCTGTTAAAATGCCAGGTTTTTGTGATATAAAAAAATGAGACCACAGTAAATTATTTCAAAACTTTTCCCACCTTTAATGTGACCTATAATCTGTACAATTCAATTGAAAAACAAACAAATCTTTTAGGAGAAAAATATAAAAATAAAAAATGTACAATATGCTGGTTTCATAAGTGTGCACACCCTTAAACTAATACTTTGTTGAAAGACCTTTTGATTTAATTACAGCATTCAGTCTTCTTGGGTACACACCTGCCATCAATTAAAGAGACTCAGATTAACCCCAAATAAAGTTCAGCTGTCCCAGTAGGATTTTCCTGACATTTACTCAGTTGCCTGCTATACCAAAAGCCATGGTTCGCAGAGAGCTTACAAAGCATCAACGGGATCTCATTGTTGAAAGGTATCAGTCAGGAGAAGGGTACAAAAAAATTTCCATAGCATTGGATATACCATGGAACACAGTGAGGACAGTCATCAAAAACTGGAGAAAATATGGGACAACAGTGACGTTGCAAAGAACTGGATGTCCCTCCAAAATTGATGAAAAGACAAGACAAAAACTGGTCAGGGAGGCTGCCAAGAGACCTACAGCAGCATTGAAGATGATGCAGGAATTTCTGGTAAGTACTGGTTGTGTACTACATGTGACAACAATCTCCCGTATTCTCCATATGCCTGGGCTATGGGGTAGGGTTGCAAGACGGAAGCCTTTTTTTTTGCACAGAAAAACATCCAGGCTCAGCTAAAATTTGCAAAACAATACACCATGTCTCCCAAAAACATGTGGGAAAATGTGTTATGGTCTGATGAGACCAAAGTTGAATGTTTTGGCCACAATTCCAAAAGGTAAGTTTGGCGCAAAAACAACACTTGACATCATCAAAAGAACACCATCCCCACGGTGAAGCATGGTGGTGGTAGTATCATGCTTTGGGGTTGCTTTTCTTCAGCTGGAACTGGGACTTTAGTGAAGGTGGAGGGAATTATGAACAGTTCCAAATACCAGACACTTTTGGCCCAAAATCTTCAGGCATTTGCTAGAAAGCTGAAAATGAAGAGGAATTTCACCTTTCAACATGACAGTGACCCCAAACATACTAACAAATCAATAAAAGAATGACTTCACCAGAAGAAAATTAAAGTTTTGCAATGGCCCAGCCAGAGCCCAGACTTCTAAATTCAATAGAAAATCTGTGGGGTGACCTGAATAGGGCTCCGCAAAAGAGATGCCCTCACACTCTTGACAGAGTTGGAGCGCTTTTGCAAGAAAGAGTGGACAAATATTGCCAAGTCAAGATGTGCCATGCTGATAGACTTCTCCCCAAGAAGACTGAATGCTGTAATTAAATCAAAAGGTGCTTCAACAAAGTATTAGTTTAAGGATGTGCACACTTATGCAACCAGATTACTGTACATTTTTTATTTTTATTTTTTCAGTTGAATTATGCAGGTTATAGGTTACATTAAAGGTGGGAAAAGCTTTGAAATTATTTATTGTGGTCTCATTTTTTATATCACAAAAACCTGGCATTTTAACAGGGGTGTGTACATTTTTTATATCCACTGTATATATGTATGTTGTGGATATGGATTTCATTCCCCAACCTGAAAAAGAAGTAACATCCACACCACTTGCAAGTAGAAGATATTGCATCTTGGCAGACTCACACTGGTATTTCTTTCCAAGCCTGCATTCGGTGTCATTATATAGGAGACAGTATCTTATCTTATCTTGATTGCCATTTTGCAGGATTTTTACCCCTGCTGTCTGTTGACCATCAACCCCCTCCCAGCCAATGGATCATTTTATTCTCCTTCAAGAAGGTGAGTGCTGAATGGGAGGGTCTGTCATTTAGACTGCCATTGGGGTGTTTCACATTTTTCTCATTTCCTCTAGACACTTCCAGGCATTGCTATTGCAAATTGGTTAGGAATCACAGCTTCTGAAGCAGAACTACTTGAATCAGAGAAGTCTTAGTACAATATTTTGAAAGCTTACTTTTGAACTAGCAAATTCAGCAGGGTCAAAATGAATTAGCTTATAGGATGGTATTGAGAAAACATTTCCTCCTTTGGGTGTCTGAGGTCACCAATGACAGAAAAGTAGTCAGCATCCCTTAACTTACTTTGTTCAGCTTAATACATTTTTTGTGTGACATTAGAAAGACATCACCAAGCTTAAGAAGAAGGGACAAAACAAAGCTTCCTGCTATGATCTTAAAAATAAACCTCAGAAAGAGCTTTGGCATTAGCCACATAAGCCCTTTAAGTGTAAGTAGTAGCCACATCAGACCCGGAAATTTTACATTTGGAAAGGGGCTTTATAACCAAAACCATTCAACATGCAACTCCTGCCTGTCATCCATAAGTATGATTCTATGCAAAACCACATCCTAACTTCCTTAAGAAAGATTATCAAGAGCACTGGATAGTAGTCACATGTCTAGCACTGGATGGTCATCACATGATCAGCAGTGAATAGTCATCACAATAGAAATCTTTTTGAGCATGGTCATTTCCCAAAAGGAAAAGCCTCTTGGCAAGCCAAATCACTGCCCAAGGCTACCTTTCAGATTGATCAAACCTCTCTTCTTCAGCATAAAGCAGATTCTCTTTTAGACAAGAAGACAATCAGAAAGTTGCCCAAGGCTGGAATTTTGTATTTTTACTGAGTTATTAATTTCTGATTTTCTAGAGGACTTCTCTTTATCTACAGTTTGTTACTCTGTGAACTCCTGCTACCTCTTGAGGAGGCCCTTGTGCTCCCTTTGTAAATCATTTCCCCTTCACTGGAGAGGAACAGCTCAGGACTGGCATCTGATATGGCTTGTGTGGGAAAAACATGAGGATGTTTTTTTTCTGCATTCTCTTCTGTTTTTCTCCCATTGTCTGTAAAATTCCTGTCAAGAAATTACCATGCTCACCTAAACACACTGTTTAAACTCAGCCTCTCCACAAGCTACGTGCCCACAGAGTGGCACACAGCAACAGTTATTCCGCTCCTCAAAGGTGGAGCCACAACGGACCCCGGGAACTATCGTCCTATCAGCCTGACTAGCTTGGTCTGCAAAGCTATGGAGCGCATCATCATGGATCTCATTAACAGAGACATTGGAAACTTCCAAACACTGGGCCCAACCCAGTTCAGTTTTGTTAAGGGCAGACCATGCCTCATAAACCTGGTGGACTTCTTTGAGACAGTTACCAAGGCTATAGACGAGGGAAAGGTGGTCCACACAGCCTACAAGGCCATGTCCAACCCAGAATTGATGGACATACTCCACCTAAAGAAAACCATATCCCCTTGAGCCACACGCTCCAGGGATCTAAACCTCACCACAACAATAAATAGGACGTGCTGGAGGGATTGATTCCTATCCCAGAAACTTCCCATGCTCTAGAACAAGATTCCAATCTACATTAGGCAGAGCTCCTCGCTAACCCTCTTCAAGAGAAACCTTGACGAGTGGATGGGAAACAGAAAGTTTACCTCAGGGATCATTTCAATGGCTCTGCTGGACAGAGGCACAGGGAACTAATCTAAGGGGGTGGCGAAAGCCAACACATTTTGGATAGGCTTATAAATGCCTTTGGGCAGATAGCCTAGTACCTACCTATATGACAGAAAAGCAAACATGAGAATTTCTTGATGTATTTTGATCTGAGCTATGAAGCCTGGATATGTGACTTATGCCAGAATAAAAATGAAACCGGTCTGGACAGAAGACAGAAGATCCTTCTGAGGCCTTAGAGGGGAAAAAAATTAGATATCAAATATAGGAGCATCGATATCTTTTGCTTTCTGTGGCCATCATCATTATCATTCATCCAGGGAGATTTGATCCTAAGCTAGATCTTCTCTGCAGATGATTTCCATTCCTTCCACTAAGAGATGTACTTTTTATTTTCATCATCTGTGTTAATTACCATGTTCAGGAACTTCTAGGACCCTCCATCCTTAAGTACCGTCAGGAGAGAAGCTGAGCAATTACTCATGTCATACTCTGGGTATACATAGTCTCCTCCCTCCTAGTCCAGATCTTCTGGCACCATCCTGCAGTCGGAGCTTTGAACTGGGAATTCTGACATCATGTTGCAGCTTTCTTGAGGTCTCCCCATTAGAGCACTACCAGTCATCAGTTGCATTGCCTCATCAAGTCTTCTCTCTTGTGTCATTAGAGACTCCATCATTGACCCACAGTAGGGCCTTCATAGGGGGGTAGAATTTGGTTCAGACCTTAGGAATCTTTTTGTCTCTTGGCAGGCTGTCTGAGTTGATTATCTGAAAACAGAGACATTATGTCATAGAAACACTGTCAGTGGAGAAAGATTATCAGGTAATGAGGGCTTTGAGATAACCTCCGCCTTTTCCCTAGACAATTGCAGATTGAGAAGTGACTGGAAGTCTGTTTTAAAATTTTTGTTGCGTTGAAGTACTCTGCTAGGCATTTTGCCCATTCTGATGTTCCTAGCATTCCAAGGTCTGCAGGGAATGTAGACTTCGTGTTTATTTTGAATTATTGAGGACATGATAAGATATAATGATGTGGTCCTTAAGGTCAGAGCCATGCTGCTGCAAAATGTAGATTTTCAGATTCTGCACTAAGATTGATACCATCTGTAGTACCTGCTGTGAAACAGGCAACTAAAGTCACATGGAAGATCCTATTGAAAGTTCCTTCAATTCCATAGAGAACAGATGACAAATGTATGTCCGCCATTGGACTCTTATCCCAGTGAAAGGAACATCTTGCTTTTTCAGCAGTCTTTTGAATAAATCAAAGCAGGACTAAAATACTGAAGTAGATGAGTGATCTGCTTCTAGAATAAGCTTCCCAGAAGTTAGACCAGTGGGAAAAGAAGGTATGTGCCTCCTCCATACTTAGGATTCAAATACTCATCATTTTAGGTCACATGATGAGATACTTTGTTTATGTAATTAAGAGGTTGGTATCATCCACTGATACTCCAGGGGATGAGAAGACATAAGACAGCTTGTGCTGATAATGAAGCAGCTATGACAAACTTAACAGTGTGACTCAGAGGACAGGTACAGCCTAACTAATGTATACATCTGCATTATGCTGGTAGGATTGACTGAACAACTGGCTGAGATGAAGGACGATCAGAAAAGAAAAAATAATTCATCCTTGTGCACTGTCAATCAAAACAGCACTCTTCTGGCAATGATAATGAGAAAATGAAGGGCCAAAAGAATGGATTCAGTTAACAACAAAGCTTTTATGTTTCCTCCTAAAATAGATCAGCAGAAGAAATTTAAAAAAAAACAAAAAAAAAACATAACTTTTGCAGGTGCTTCTCTGCTTGAGGAGTTAGAATTGTGGTGTCCATCTGCCATCCTCTGCAACCCAAACATTTGACTGGGTGATTTTTCCTTCATTTTCCTCCATTTCTTTCACTGGATCGCCATCATGCAGAATCAGTGGATTCTGCAGCAGGGATGTACCAAAACTTCCTTCTACTATATAGTTCAGTTCTGGTTCAGCATAGTGTGGTCCTGTCAAGTAAAGTTGCAATAGAGATGATATCCAGAGACAAGACATATTTTCTGTTGCTATTTGGTGTGGGTGATGTAAGTGGAGGATGTCTGATCTGTGAGAGGTTTCAAACATCTAAAATAGTTTGTGGAGTACAAAAGTTTCAAGATGCTAGGTTCTAATCTGTCTTGTTGCTTTTCATTCCAGGGCACTGGCTTTATTCTGTAAATCTCCCCACACGTTTTTCCATGCCGTGAACCATGTCAATATTATGTTTTTTTTTTTTTTTAATTCGTAATGGGTGCAGATTCTTTTCAGTTTTGCTTGTTGTCATTCAGTTTATTGTCTGTGCTCTGTATCTTTTCATTTACCAAGTAGTTAGTAATCTTTGCAGCAGTTTAGCAGCCCTGCACAATGGGAAAATCTATGCCTTCCTTTACCGTACCTATTGACTGATTGTTGCTCCTGTCACAGAGGTTTTGTTGTAGGCCACTGAGTCTTTTTCAGAGCATGGCGTGTGCTGTTATCTTGGAAATGTCTTGCCTGATTTCTTTCAAGATTTAGCTGTCAAGTCTGATGGTGAGCTTTAATGAAAAAGAGGTTTCCTCCGTACCATCTTCAAGAGCTTCTAGGATCCTCCATCCTTAAATACGGTCAGGAGAGAAGCCGAGCCATTAGTCATGTCATACTCTGGGTATACACGGTCTCCTCCCTCTTAGTCCAGATAGTCTTACAGCATCCTGCAGTTTGGGCACTCTGTCTGTAACATCCAGAGATGTTCCATAGCCATGGTCAACTCCATTTTGACTTTATTAGTATTAGGTCAAAGTCCCAGTAAAAAATATGATTCTTGTGTCGTCAGAAGTTCTGACCTAACTGCATTGCTGGCCCTTGCCGTCTGTGACACTATAAGTTCATAGATTCATACCTAAGCGTACAGCTAAGGAGATAGTCGAGAAGTTCAGTCACATCATCCAGTACTGGTGAGAGACTGACTATATTTCCCATTAGGCAGACATTCTTCACAAATCCCTTGTGTAAATTTATGATCACCTTTGCAGTCATCCAGACTGGTTTTAAAAGTTGTTGGGGAAGTACTCTTCTTGATAGGTAAGGGCAGCCTGTTTCAGAAGTGGGGGATTCATTGGGTTAGGCATTTGTCACACCATCTGGTTTTACTGATATGGTAGCATATGCTTAGGTCTGTAGAGCACGTTCTTTACTTCTGATTCTGTTTAGGTGAAGGAGTTTAAAGGGTGCTGTGTTGTCCATAGCATGGAAGGCTTAGCAGAGATCACTTCCCATGAGTCTGTATGGCACTGAGTACAGGGGTAGGTCTTTTTGTGTATATCAAGAGTAGCTAGTGGTACTGAGACCCAAAATCCCTTTGTTGAGAAAATATTGAGGTCTCATAAGCAGGTTTAGATGCTTAGTGAGGTACATGCTGAAGTATGCATTATATTTAATGATGGGCCTGATAAGGGATTAATAAATGGAAACTTTAATTTCTGTGGACCCTGATAAGATATTATGTAGGATAAGCTGTACATCACAAAGATGCAGTGCTCAGAGGGAGCCTGTCTTAAACATACCTACTCTACTCATCCTGATAACTGTGTCAAATTTAAGTGAAATGGTATCAGTAAGGTAAGATGTAGTGCTACTAGATTTAACAAAGAAGCTGTGCTACATTTTTTGGTGTTGAGGGTAAGCACATGATCAATAAACCAAGAATTTGTTTGATCCAGACCTTGCTAGAGAATCTGAGTATCAGAATGGGATTTGATAACCACCCCTAGTTTGCAGTCATCAGCAAACATGATTAGACATAATTCCTTGATATTGGCTTTTTAATCAGAGAAATGTATACCATAGAGGAAGGAGGCCCCTGAGAGTGCCCTGCAGGACACCACTGATGACATTTTTTATCTTGAGCAAATTCTCTCCAACCTTAATGGTATGGGTTATGTCAAACTCCAGTTACCTATCTAACAACATGTATGTGGATTAATGCTATGAGAGCTTGTGAATAATCTCAGTTTTTGGGATAGAATCAAAGGCCCTGCAAGGTCCAGATAAGCAGTTTGGACTGCATGTCCCTTATCCATGACCTCAGTAAACCTCTCAAAGAACTCAACCATGTTGAGCAGGAATGATCTCCATTTTACAAAGCCAACTGGTGTATATCTAGCAATATAAAGTCACTTATATCATTGCTTATTAGTTCAGCTATACTACATTCTATACCCTTGCATTTAATACTGGTGAGACTAGTCAGCCTATAATATTTTATTTAAGGACACCACATGTGCCATTCTCCACATTTTTGGGATATAAGCAGTGGAGAAACTTGGGTTGAAGAGTTGATGGGGGGTTGCTAGGTGGGACATTATGCTTCTGTGCAGACATCCAGGGGTATTGTCAGAACATAAGGAACAAATAGTTTTAATTTTGGAAAGTGACAAAAAAACTTAGTCCAAATTTATATCTGGAGGGGTGTGTGTGTGTGTGTGTGTGTGTGTGTGTGTGTGTGTGTGTGTGTGTGTGTGTGTGTGTGTGAGTTGGAACAGAGTGGACAAAATAGAGGATGGGTGGAGTGAAGCTGAAAGAGAATTTGTCCTGAAGAATATTAGTAATGTCCTTGTTGTCGGAGAAGGAGGTACCAGTGGAGATAAGTTCAGTACATAATTCTCAGTTACTTCTAAGCTTCTTAATATATATAAAAAAGACCTTATGGTTGTCTTTTGACTTAGTTGCAGCTCTAAGCTCATAGTTAGCTATGCATTTGCTAATGATACGTTTAAGAGATTTACCAGTTTTAAATCCATTTTATAATTATGAAGAAAGCATCTTTTAGTGATGGCAAAGATATTTTTTTTTATTATAGTCTGTAGAAGTGGTAGTCTCACCAGATGGGATTAGCTTTAAATTTACCATTATGCTTATGCAGGATTGGTATGGATTCCTGAATGCATCTATCCAAGAGGGAGTAAAATTCAGAGGAGCCGGCAATAACCTCAGTTATTAGGTTTAATGGAGAGTTAAACCATTTTTAATCATCAGTAAGATCATTAAATAGTAAACTCAAGAAAAAATTTCAACTCCAGCACTGACTTGAATCATCCAAAAGAGAAAAGATAAAACCAAAAGAATTCTTAACATGCCACTAATAATCATCTAAAGCGACTCTTTTTATTCGTAAAGGTTTTCAGATGCATTGTTCATTATCAGAACAAAACAATAACTCTTCTGCTTCAAACATACATTTAAAACATATGCTCAAAAACACATGAGCACTGTCCAGCAATCAGAAATTACAAATTAAAATGACATATTAAAATATACACTTCATATAAAAGAATATGTTTTACAAATATACATATATTTACACAAAAAGCAATAAAATAGCAGGCCACTTCATTATTTGAAAGTTCCATTTTAGTCTCAGCACTGAGGTAATACACTATATGCCACTGCATCTGTCCAAGTACAGTTGCCATTGACATACACTAAAAGGAGGATCAGTAGGTGAAGATGAGTACTGTTCAAAATCCAAAGCACCAGTGCAAATAGCTGACTAAAGTCACCATTGAAAGCCTGTACCTAATGAAGCATTTTTGCAAAAAACTGTCTGTGAAAGTGCTTAAGGCATTAATTATGTTTATATACTCTCCCTGCTGACTTCAGTCAGCTATTTATACTGGTGCAGTTGTCGTTTATTTTCAAGTTGTAAAAGGTGATATCTGACATCACTATCCCACTCAGTTTATTCAGTTTCTCAAGTACCTGAAGCCATAGGCTCTCACCTTTATTGCAGTTCATATAATGGCCACCCCATTCATTGTTTTATCTATTTTTTCAGTTGATTGTCTTTCTTTTGTCTTTTCCCATTTAGGGGTCACCACAGCAAATCACTGGTCCACAGATTGATTGGCAGTGGAGTTTTTACGGTGTTGTGTTGCCAGCCCAGTGCCCAACCTTTACAGAAGGCACATGCACCTACCTGCATGTCTTTAAAAACTCACTTGACTGCAGAGGGCATGCAGACACCACACAGAAGGCACTCCAGTTGAGAATTAAACCGAACCTCTTGCTGTGAGGTGACAACACTAACTGCTGCACCAC
This sequence comes from Protopterus annectens, assembly GCF_019279795.1. Classification (NCBI taxonomy): domain Eukaryota; kingdom Metazoa; phylum Chordata; order Ceratodontiformes; family Protopteridae; genus Protopterus; species Protopterus annectens. Next base: position 1,053,577,937 of record NC_056745.1, on the reverse strand, counting down.
CTCGGCCTATCTTTTCAGTTGATTGTAATGCTGTCTAATTTGCTAGTGGAGTATGCTGTCTGTTTTGTCTGCATAAAAATGTAGGTGATTACAATTTGCAGCATAAATAAGATAGGAACTTTTACATTCTGCTTGTCTATTAAAATAATGTTGTACTTCTGTTTCAGGATGTATGGAAATATTAGTTTCTTTTAGCTATACAGGTCCATTAGTTTACAGGTAGAAAATGTAATTCTGATCTACTAATCCAAAAGTTAACAGCGTTATTGGAGAATTTCAGAAGTTTTCTTATAGAGGGGTAAAAATTTAAAATAGTACGTTAGCTGAAGAAAGAATTCAAATGAAAAGAGGCAAATTTAGATGTGATGACTGCAGCACTTGTGTTTGTATAAAAGAACTTAATCTTTTGAATCCTATTCACTGAAGTTCCATTGCTGTGTATAGAACTCAGGGTCTTTCATCTGTTAACATATACTCAGGAACACCTTAAGTCCAGCTTTTCAACAGCCCAAATCAGCTTTTGCTAGCAAGCTCCATGGCACAGAAGAATGAAGTCCTGACTAACTCAGGATTGATGAGTGACCTGGGCCTAGTGATAAGCTGTCAGGCATGGGAAGGACAGGCTGTATTGAGTATTGTGGTTGACGATCGTCAATGCATATTCTGTGCAAAACAGAGGTTAGTGTTAATGTATTATCTTGATTGCTCCCTGACTGATGGCCTCCCATGACCAGCTGTCACCCTAAGAGGAATGAAGGGGCAGTCTGGTTACAGGAGCGCTGGTGTGGTAGTCAGATGGTAGTAAGAAGAAATAAATGCCATTTCCTTGACCACAAGTTACTTCAGAGCCCTCTAGGCTTCCACAGACATGCTTGTGTGCGTGAGCGCGCACACACACACACACACACACACACACACACACACACACACACACACACACACACACAGAGTAAACTGAGCTTTAATATTGGGTGGTGGCAATGGAATTCCTTCAGAGCTGGCTAATTTACTTCTTTGCATTTAGACTAATGATGAAAAGAGAATGGAAAGCAGATGATGATGGGTTGAAGGTATGTGGTACTACCATTACAAGAAAACCTTTTGATACCATCTAAAAAGATGGGAATAAAACTACACTAGTCAGATCTTTTAACTTGCTAAGCAAATCTGAGAGCATGATACATGCCCTGAATATGTAGCTGTAAGGCTGCAGTACCAGGACATGTCTGACAAACTGGGGAGCAGTTAGAGAGTATAATAGCCACAATATTTGAAGTATAAAAATTAATATAGGGGCAGTGTTGCCCCAAAAAAATTAAGTTTAGGTAGCTTAAAGCTCTTTCCTTTACAAGTGAGAATGGGATGTCCCTCAGCATAACTTCTTGACAATAAGATTTCCCAGGATTTAATGATAGAGATGTTCATCATTTACACTTCCTCAGCAACATGTGGGTTCTGTGCCTGTACAAACCCACACTGGCAGCTCTACAGAACTAAGAATTCTCTTGGCTGACTCCCTGTGACATTAGGGGAAGACTACCCTTGTCAAAGGAAGTCAGCTTTTCAGTCTTTTAGTGCCAGCTGTAAGAATCACAGAGTTGATTCTCCCTGTCAGCCTGTACTGGTAGATTATGGCTTCCAGACTCATAAGATGCCTTTTGGAACTTCTCTTCTTTATTAGTATATACTTTTGACTTCTTTCTGTTTTATGTATGTATATATGTATGTATGTATATATATATATATATATATATATATATATATATATATATATATATATATAGTACACACACAGACACATATATAATGGTAAACACACACACATATATATATGTGTATGTGTATATACATATATATATATGTTATATATATAATATATATATATATATATATATATATATATATATATATTATATATATATATATATATATATATATATATATATATATATATATATATAGATATATATATAAATATATAGTACTTGCGTATTATTGTAAAAAGATTCGGAGCAGGAGAAACGGCTCATTTACAAGTCCTTCTCCTGTCGAAATGTGTTGTGAAACTTATTACTTTATTTTGCTGTGAAATGGAGTGTGTAAAATGCATTTTACTTTTTTATCACATCGCTTCTGAAGCAGGAGCAGCAACAACAGAAAACATCTTCTTCCTGGGTACCGTCTTTTAGCAGCAGGAATGAATAGAAAGCATGTTATGCTGTATAGTAGCAGCTTTCAAGTAACAACAACTATTCAGGCTTGGGATTAAACTGTTGCTTTATAAAAAGTGCTGCACTGTATACAAAGAGTAAATTCTGGTCTCACCATTATTTAGAAGATGGTTAAACAATGGTAGCTACACCAAAACAATGCAAATAGATTAAGATTTATAGCTTCTGTTAAGTTTTGTAGTTAGTGGCCTGAAGTTAGGTAAAGGGGCCAAAAACTGTCAGAAAAAATATGAATAAACACGAGTAAAAGCTTTCAAGTAACAACAACTATTCAGGCTTGGAATTAAAGTGCTGCTTCACATCTGCATTTGTAACCATTATCTGTGCTGCTGAATTCAGAAGTGCAATTGGTTATTTCTTGGATGTGCAGTCGTATAGTTTTTAATTTCGGTATTGTTATGTATAGCAGTGGGAGCGTTTGTAACAAGTTTCGCCTCAAGACAATACAGTACACATCTTGTTTGTATGTTTTCTTAAATGAGTATTCCGTAACCCTACACATAATGATAACTGCACTGCCCTGTGGAAGACTGTGTTTGTGCATGTAGCAAGCACTGCATTCTTTCTTCTTCTTTCCCGTTCATAATATTTTCCATGAAGTTACGATGCTAAAGGAGGCTACCAAGGAAGATGATGTTTTCCGTTATTCCACTTCCTCTTTCTGAACCGAGGTGATACAGAAATGAATTGGCCTTCATACACCCCTTTTTTACTTTACCATCCAGTCAGTTCGCAATAACATCAGGAAGTACACCCGCTTTGAAATCTGGTTGCAATAATACACAAGTACTATATGTGTGTGTGTGTGTGTGTGTGTGTGTGTGTGTGTGTGTGTGTGTGTATGCACACACACGCACACATACATTCACATATGTATATATATCTATATATAGATAGAGAGAGAGAAAGACAGAGCGAGATGACATACATATTATTAAAAAAAATCACAATTTTGAATGGCAAATGATAGAACATCAACTAAGAACAGAATGAGAAAACATGTTTTTTGCAGGGTGCAAGCCCCCCCACACACCCCTACCTCCCCTGCTAATTATGCATACCAATTCTGAGATTGTTCTTCATATAGGAAAGGGCAAATTCACCAATCGCCAATGTTCACAATCTCACATGGCCTTAATGTTGGCAGAAGCAATCAAATGAGTCATGATCACTTCTGCCAATGTAAAAAAAAAAAAAAAAAAAAAAAAAAAGTTCAACATTCCGAATGTTCTATTATTTGTATGCCTCCTATATAAATATATATATACTTATGTGTTTGCTAACTTTTGATTTTAATATACTTGTGATTTACAAATGCTGCTATTGAATCCTCTGGAAACTGGGAATTCTAACTTACTACTGTGTTGTTGTACGCTTAATACTACTTTTACACAACTATTGGGCTTTTTTAAGGTGCTTTCTGGCTTGTACTGGGAAACTGAAATCCAGTGGGGTCAGATGAACACTAGGAGCTGCCTCATGTTTAGAGAAGTGTGATTTAATCGCACCTGGTGTTATTGTTTATCTGCTACATTTTGAATTTCTAACAGGAAAATATTGTGCTTTTCTCCTTTTTCTTCATTTATATGATATTTATCATTTCTGCCAAGTGAATTTCTAAGTAAATGCTTATTTATGCTGTTTTATAAGGTTTATATTTAATTCAAGGTCATATATTTGATTTTTTGTCACTATTTGGATAAGTAAATTTTACTTGCAACTGTCACTGTATGCTGTTCTTGACTACACTGTGCAGGTTGTAGAACGAGTCTGTACATTTTAAACTGTTTCTGCTATATTTTATGCAGTTTAGCCCTGTTTCCTGTGTGGGGACATAGTTTAGATTTTCTGTTATTGCTTCCCTTAGTTATCTCTTAGTAGTGTCAGTGCATTATTTCTTCCCTTGGCTTGATTGATTCTGATATAGCTACCCCTTCAATAAATCCAGTTGCACCTAAAAAGAAAACAACAAAAATGTGCCTCAACACCAAACCCTTGTTTGAGTGCAGTTAAATATACAGTACATAAATAACATTAATTACCTGTTAATCTTGAGTCAATAATAACTCTCCAGGATGTGCATATCATTTCATTCAGGATAGGTCTGGGGTAAGAGATTTAGTACTCTGTCCCCAGATGTTTTGTTCACTAGCATAAATCACAGTAAAGAGAAACAGAAATTTCACAACACTGATTATTACCATATATAGAGTTGATGTGGTTTCCTCGAGCGTTTTACAGTTAGCTAATCTCGGAGACTATGTTCCATTTCAAAATGACAGTGGGGCTACCTTCTCAAGAGATCAGTCTGTGGCTGCAGATTTTGATGAGGAGTATAAAACAGACAATAGTGAACATTCTGAGTCCGTCCAGTCTGATTCTTTGGAAGGTGAACAGGTTCAAAAACCCAAGCAGGTATTCATCTTGCCATAGATGTTAGCTAAGTTTAGAAATATATCAGACTAGAAGCAGTCTGGAGCTGTGCTATATACTGGCAAAGTTGATCTTATAAGGGTGAGATTCCAATTCTTTTGCTGTTCTTCCTCTTGTACTGGCCATAGAGGAAGTCTTTAAAACTGCATGTAAACCCCCTTTAGCTAGACAATCAGTTCCTAAAAAGGCTATTAGGAAATAGAAGGTAGAATCTGATTTTGCATCTCTCTCTCTCTGCTCCTTTGTCAACTAACCCAGCTGGAGTTTCTCCGGCTCCCAACTCTAACAAGAGATCCTTGGCTTTCTCTAATCCTACACCCCCATATAAAATTGTCATGGGGTTAGAATCTCAGGGAAAAAAGTTGGCTCAGTCTAGTAATTCAGTCTTAAGAGTTCTAAATTATCTAGGCTTTATATAGAGGCTTATTTTGCAGATTTCTTACAGTTTAGATTACTTTTATGCATCTTTGCCTGCATAACATAAGTATTGTATGAATGGATTTGTTTCTAATGTGACTCAGGTTTCAAAACATGCTTTGAGAAATGTCTTAGGTACAGAAAAAGCTTCTAGAAATGTAGCTGCTGTATTGAGAAGCTGTGGTTGTATAACCATGATTTTTTCTGAGGATTTGAAAAATTACATTTTTAATGCTGCTTTAAGTTCTGAATTGGAGTGTGGTCCTGCAGCTAGCCAGATTCTCAAACAATGACATGACAGAGGTAAATTGATGATTGTGGATGTTTCATATTCCCAGGTTCTCCCCTAAAAAGGCATCCCATATCAAAGGGCAGAACAAACAAAATTCTCAGCCTAACGAGTCAGAGAACCAAGAGAAAATGGCAGCAGGATATTGCTTTCAAACCAAATAAAAGGGGTTTTTCTCAAAAAGATCAGTCTCCTGTTAAAGAATTACTATGCCAAGATTCTGACATTCCCTTCCTTCCTCCTGTCCCTCCTCCCCTTTCCCCATCCCCCAGGTTTTTGGCAAAACCCGTAAGTTGGCCAGAGATAGTCTCAGGCAAATGAGTGCTGAGAATAATTCAGAAAAGATACTCTTAGAAGTGGACAGAAATTCTTCCTCCTTCTGGGGAATGCCGTTACACCCACCAGTCAAAATACATCTATTCTTTCCAGTACACCTTCACATGTTGTAAAAAAGGATTATAGAACCAGTTCCTGCACGACAAAAAGAAAAATAATGTTACTCCAGAATCTTTTTGCTGCCTTTTGATGCCCAAAAATGAGCTAACATGGAGACCAGTGTTAGATTTGTCTTACCTAAATACCTTTCTGAAATTACAAAATTTTCAAAATGCTCATCCTGCAGATGGTCTCATCCCTTCTTCCAAACCACTGTTTATTGGTGACTTTAGATCTGAAAGATGCTTATCACGTTCAAGTTGCTTCAACTTCAGGAAGTATATGAGATTTCCTGTGTCTGGCTCACATTATCAGTTTTCTGCATTGCCCTTTGGGCTATCTACTGCACCTTGAGTATTTATGAAATGTTTGGCTCCAGTGGTTGCTTACTGTGGAACCCAGGGCATCCACAATTTGCCTTATTTAGACAACTTGCTGATTTGTCAGAGTATGTTTGCAGATGTATGGCATCATTAGACAAGGTCCCAACCATTTTAGCTCACCTGGACTTCAAGTTGAACATACAGATGTCTGAGTCAGATTTTCTCAAAGAATTGTCTTCTTGGGATGTATGATAGACACTGGCAAAAATGGCTTTTCTACCAGAAGACAAAGTCCTAACTTATCCAAACATTTTCAGGGATTTCTCTCTTCAAGACGCTGCCTCTGCGAGAGATTTTTTCAAAATTCCAAGCCTCGTGGCATCAATGATTGTCATGATACTACTGGCCAGACTCCATATGAGAAAGATTCAGTGGTCCTTAAAAATTATTGGACTCCAGCATGTGCATCCCTTAGAGTTCCAGGTAACATTGCTGGAATTCCTGAAACAAGAATTACAGGGCTGGAGGAATCGTATGTCTCTCAGTCCAGGCCTGCCTTTCTACCTCCAATTCAATCAGTCTAGACTTAACAGATATTACAAGGAAACAGTCTCCAGGGAAATTCAAGTGGAAGGTGAATGGAGTCCTTTGGGTGCTACAGAGCACGTAAATGTCAGTGAAATACTAGCAGTAACTTAGGCCTTAAAAGTTCTTCACCACGTATAGTTGGCAGGTCTCTTGAAAACAGTTCAGTAAATGAAGTGGCTTGTTCTTCACTTTATTTCCTAAATAAAGTTTCCTGATAGTTCATCTAAACTGTGTTTTATTTTGTAACTGTTCACTTATAAAGCTACTTAACTCTACTACACAGAGTGAAGGGCTGTTGGCCGTTTACTGCACAGCGTTAGGAGCTATCAGTTGTTTCATAGTTATTTTCTGTAAGGAATTGTTTTTCTATATTATCTTAAAACATGAGAGCATGTCCTACTCAACAGTTTGCAGTTACATGGCTATAAAAGTTTGTGCTTTGATTTCAGTTAAGTTTATGAGACTGGATTGTTTTTCTGTTATGTGAGGTGTTGAGTAAGTAATTTTGGGTCTGTATGCTTTCAGCCATCTCTATGTTTTGGAGTGTTAAGTGTCACTGTGTTACTGGAATATGAAAGTTGCTGTCTGCCAATATGTAGTTTTCCTAGTGATATTATGACAGATGATTGTAAGTGTGTCAGTCTTATGTATAGAATTTGTTTAGAAGTTCTGCTTATGATTTACCTGTGTATGCTTGTAGAGGGAGCAGTTTTGGTGTATTTACCAATGTGAGAGCTGTGTGTGAAACATGGATTCATGTTTGATGAGTTTTGTTTTTATGGTTTGGGTATGGTTGTGTGTTTTTTTCAAGTATGTTGGTTTATATTTCTCTTTGGTTTCTGTGCTCACGTGTTTGCCTATTCTTGTTTATGATTTAGCTATTTTTGTTGTTGCTGTTGTTTTGTGGTTTGATGAATTACTATGAATCTAAACAGAGTATCATTTGCTTAATATTGTTAGATAATGTTTTAAAGATTACACACCAGAATAATCACCACCAAGTGCCAGACTTGGCTCGAACAGAAGTTGTAAGTCAACTTAAATAGCAACTGGACACCAACACCTTCCTTCTTGCTTAAGATGAATTTGAAAGTGACTTGTAAAGGTATAGAGTTTAGAAGTTTCTGTGAGTTCATTTGGCAGAGTTTTTCATCTCACTGGACTGTTACAAAGTAGGCATTGAATTTATGAATTAGAAAAAAAATATGGCATTTCAAGAAAGTCAGCAGAAGACATTGATGATGTTGATGACAGTTGGTAAAAGTTAGCAATTGATTTAATGATCTGCAGGGTCGACACAACTTCTAAAAAACACTGTAAGGAATGCATGTATTCCAGCAAATTTGCTACCCTGCACGAAAAGTGGATGAGACCCTTACTAGCAGCTAAAGCATTTCCATTTAATGAAATATATGATTCAATAGCCATGTGCACACATAGCCTCAGGGTACTGATCCTTTTATGCCTCAGTAAACTTTAGTATTAACAGTACATTGAAGAAGACATTTGAGACTACTGCTGAAGCAGGGAGAAGCAAATGTTTCAAGACCAGAAGAGGAATAAGAAAAATCACATTTGTGTACTCCACAACTTAAAAAGTATGCTGCAATGCAATGAGCAAAAATAATATGCAAAGGAGGAGTGATGAACGACAACCCAGTTTCTGGCTTCTCCTAAATATGCTGAATAAAACAGAGTCAAGACATTCCCATTTCAAAACCTTGGATCAGAAGGAGCTGAGGAAGTCTGATGGAAGAAGCTGAAGAACTTAGATAATAGAGATACTACCCTATTAATGAAAGCCTGCTTGATGGGGCCTATTTCCACAACTGTAATCTCTGTAACAAATGTGCATTAGTACAGAGATGTTACCACTCAGTTTAAGTATATGAGTGAAAGAGAATTGAAAGTGGTTTAGCCATACTTCACTGTATTTGTAAGTTGGGTCATTGCCATGAACCTTCATTCATCATACCAAATACAGTGAGCATTCACATCAACAAACAACTTACCCAGGGAAAGGAATGAGTAGGCCATCATAAGAAATTTGCCCTTTTACCCACTGTAGTTCAATCTCAGAGTTGGTATATATAGTTAGGGGCGTGTGGGGGGGTGCAGCCTCCCATATTTGGGGGGTATGGGTGACGAGGCCCCCACCAGGGTGGGTTTGAAATACTGTGCTTTGTGTGACATTTGGAATGCTGGGCAACTCGTTCCTTTCCATGGGTAAGTTGTTCATTGAAGTGAATGTTTGGTTCGATAAACGAAGGTTTGCAGCAATGAATCTTTGATGAACTGATGCAGACTCATAGTATCTATATGAAAGCAGATCTTCTAGAACATTTTGGCCACCAGGTCCACCTTCTCTCCCTTTCCATCTTCCTGGAGGATTCTGAGACAGAGGATTCCTTGATACTTTCTCACCAGCTCATTTTTTTCCATGGGAAATTAACTGGGTTAAGATAGGTGGGGGTCTCCTAGAAAGGTTAAATGTATATCCAGTTGTGTGACTTTCATTTGCTGGAACTTTCGTTTGACATTCACTGTCACTGGCATGGACACGAGTCATCTTTGACCCTTCCTCACACAAGCAGGATGCTGAGATAAGAATACATTTTATGTCATTTAGTTGTTTAGATTTCAAGTATTCACGAGTCACTGTTAGATAAGTCACTTTTTTGCAAATTTATTGGCAAAAGCACAACTTGTATAACAAAGATGTTTACACCAGCAATAAAAGTGGCAAGGTGAAAAAGTGGCAAGGTGAAAAAGAAAATAGCCCAAGAAGTAGTTAAATTCTTATTGCTATAGCAACTCCTAGTGCTGTTAGATGTTCAAACTGTAAATAAGAATCTTCTGACAAAGCTGTGATTAAAAGTCTAGAACAATTAGATAATTGTAACCTTAATGCAATTACCTACAGTTACTGTACATGTTAGATATCATCATAGTCAGCAGTTCTGCCCTACTGTCCTAACTTGCTTTTTTTCTAGCCCAATAGATTTGCCTAGAATGAAGTGTTTACTATTCTTTTTCTTCTTGTGTGTCCACCTCAGATCCAGAGGAAAGGTCAGAGGATAGTCTTGTAGTTTCCTTCATGTCATTTCTGTGACAGTGATAGAAATTTGTTGTGGGGCAGCAGACTCCAGACAGAAACTGCTAGTGTTTCTGTTAAGTCATAAAGTGGATGAATATTCAACACGAGAACCTTTTGACTGAAATGTTGCTATAGATGTAGATTTATGGCAGGAATCAATCTAATTAATCGTTCTTTAATGTTTTAAGGGATGAAGCTAAGAAGCAAAATGAAGAAGTAAAATGTGAACTGACTCGGGCTGCAAGAGTGAAAGTACTTTTTCTTCAAGAAAGTACCGCCATTTGGATTGGAACAGGTGGAGGACATATCTTACTTCTAGATCTTTCCACACGTCGACCTATTCGTGTTATATACAGATTATGTGACTCTATTAGAAGTATTACAGCAGGACAGATTGGTAAGTATTTTTAGCTGGGAATGTGAGATTTAATGTGCTTGTAAAACAGCTTATAAATGTAAAGCGTAACTTTGATGAGAACTGACACATTAGGTAGATAAAGAAAACCCTAAATAGCTGAACAGTACCTAAACTGTAAGAGCTAATTTTGATATCCAGAATGATGATAGCAATGGTGCTTTTAAGTTCTTGATGTTTCCTAAAGAAAAAGATTTGTTGGACTTAATGTTATTTTTTTTTAATATATATATATATATATATATATATATATATATATATATATATATATATGGGTCCACTTTGTAATTGCAAAATACTGAAATCTCGAATTTCAGCATTTTGAAACCACAAAGCCGAAAACCCAACCACAACTCACAAATTGGAAAACACACAACCACGAAATTCAAAATCCCATAATTACGCTACACATACAATGCACACATAAACATACACAAAACTCCCCCCCACAAACACATCTAAAGTACATATAAGCAGGGGGGCAAGCCCCCTGCACCCCCCTACTTATATATTCTAACTCCGAGATTGCACAAACAGAAACACAAACGAAACTCACACACACATCTTACAGTCCCTCAAACACACACATAAGTCACAGCACACACTTACACACACTAAACCCCTAACCAACATACTTACACACACAAACTTACCAAAATTGAAAACCCAAACATCTACATACTGTACCACCGTTAGCAGAAATTCAAAATATCCTTGCTTCGGTATTTTGAATTTCGCGCTTCTGCCGGTTTCGGAAATGTGAGTATGCAGCTTTGTAAGTTCAAAATACTGAAATTCGAGATTTCAGTATTTCGAATTTACAAAGTGGACACATATATATATATATATATATATATATATATATATATATATATATATATATATATATATATATATATATATATATATATATATATATATATATATATATATATATATATATATATATATATATATATATATATATATATATATATATATATATATATATCTATATATATATATTTATATATATATATATATATATATATATATATATATATATATATATATATATATATATATATATATATATATATATATATAATATTTATTTTCACTGACTGTGCTTAAGCTAATAATCTGCTGCTTGAGTTCTCTTCATTTAACTCCTAACCTCACCCTGGTCCAACCTGAGTAAATGGAACTGTGAAATCTCTGGTACCACCAGCATTATTCTGCCCCCACCTCACCCCCAAAGCCATCAGTGGCAGCCAAAAAGAAGGCAATGGAGATTAGCTGAAGCCAGCAACATCACATATGCCACAGACATGCTGCATCCTTGGCCTACCTGCACATCCTAGCCCAGCAATCTCTCTAAATCCCACTTACACCAAACTTGAGAGATACACCCTCTCAGCAGTTTTCCTACCCCAGGATGAGCATGCCCATTCTTCTCTGCCATTTCTGTCAAGTATCAAGCCGCTAATCAAATTTAGGTTACATTTGTCAGGGGTTCATCCTTTATGCCTTAGGAGCTGGCCCAGCTGGAGTAGATAGTATGCTGATGTTTCAGAGAGAAAATGAGTGTAACATCAATAAACTATAACAAAGTTCACCTACTTCTGAGATATTGCCATTTGCTCAGCTGACGTGATTCTGTGTACATGGTAAAATTGTCCTGTGTACTGAAAGGCATGCAGAATCCAGCTTACTGCATACAGACTCCAGTAAACTGTTGTAGTCAGTTACTTCACAGAGAGAGGCTCCCTCTGTAAGAACAAACAAAAACTGCATATTAGAAATGTTTAGACAGAATAACAGAGAATTGTAAGCATAAAAGAACAAAGTGAAACTAAATTGTTGCTTCCTAAAAAAAAAATTAGCCTGTTTTTAGCTCCACTATGCAAAAAGGCAAAAAGTATATCAGCTAGCTAGCTGTGCCAAAAAAAAAAAAAAATACAGCATATGTGTACCTGTGAAAATGCAAAGTAGTAAAGTCATCAGAAGAAGCATTTTACTAAAGTACAAGAATGAGCATTTCTTGTTGTGCCAACATGGTTGGATTTTGGTAAAAGGAAAAAGGTTAAAATAGCAGAGTTTGTGGAGTGTGAAAATGGTCTTCCTAACTCAAAGAAAATAAAACTGCCCCAGGATTCAATAAACTCTTTGCAGAATTCGCACAAAGCCTACACAGAGTTTGTGTTTACACGATGAACACCACTGCTTAATGCATATTCATGCTGCACATTGCCTTCAGATGTAAACAAGCAGGGTTTCTTGGTTGGCAACAGTGTTGGCGGCCAAGAAACCATGTAAAGCAGCACGGATAGCAAGCTTATTTACAGCTGAGCAAACTGAATTTGCGAGATTGGGTGGAGTGCCACACTGATCACCAGGGTATATCATATATTAATGTATATGTTTCAAGCACAGGACAGTGTATATAATGCTGAGTATTGTGGAATCGCATTCCACTCAGTCTGTACAAGTTGTATCAATGATCTGTAAGGGTATATGGACTGCCAGTTATAAGAAATAGTCATGGGAAATGTGATCATTGAATAGGGACACACAGATGAAGTTTAGGGATGAACACTGGGAAGGAGGACTCGTGAAACATTGTAATGTACTGCAGATGAGGGCACATAGAAGGAAGACAGTTGCAGCAGGAACACGAATGACATCTCCACATGGCGCAGTGCGGACTGCACAGTGACAAATGTATATGACTTGACTGAAACACAAGGTGACATGACAGTGGAGAAGATGTCTGTGAGATATAAGTATCCGGACATGAACAATGGAGAGGACATCTATCAGGGATGTTAAATACAATTGGGGTTGGGTGCATATTGTGAAGCTGTGCAGACTGATTTGCCTGAGTATACCTGTATTGTCAGCAGAGGCTTCCAACAAATGGGACACAGATACAGGCTCATGACCAACAATAAAACCAGCACGCACAATCATGGACAATATCAGAATAATACCACCAGTAATACCTATGTCTCTGATACAACATATGTGTTTCTGAGTGAGCATAGATGATTCAGCACCAACACACTTGTACAGCTATTATGACGTCAGAAATCTATGACTGTAATCAAGCACACTCTCCTGACACTAACATATGCTGAAGGTGTGAGGAGACATACTTGATGTTATGATCACGATAGGATCCTTGATTGGTGTGCATTGTAGATATATATATATATATATATCATGGGTTTACTATCAAAATGTCGATCACCCCTTGCCGACATCACTAACGCGAACCCCAAACTGCGACTGTTGATAATGTCGAACACCGCTATTCCGAGATGCAAAATTTCGCCCCCTGTTTGACCCATGGTAGCACTTGTTTTGTGGTGTGGAGCGGTCGGAAATGTCGACGTTCGGTGTTTTTTTGATATTTTGATGAATCGGCATTACGGCTTTTGCATAAAGGAGTCGACAGTCTGTGGATTCGACGATGGGTGATCAACATTTTAATAGTAAACCATATATATGTATGGCATAGTACTCACTGTCACAAATGTAACCCATCCCATCAATGTCGTTAAACAGTTATGTATGTCATGAGTGCATCACTGAAACAGATATCACACATGCATGTGATGTTACACTTTGGTGGGGGTTCTGTGCCATATAACAGTAATGTTTGTGCAACAAAACTAATACCAAGGTATACACAAATAGCTGTGTGACAGCCCACAGTAGCAAAGGTGGTACACTTCATTTACACATCATTGCAAGATGTGTAGGGAGAGACATGAGTAAGGATGCATTGTACTCTGGTATTGATGTGGTTAAGGCTGTGAACCATTAAGTTATTATGGCCTTTCATGTGGATGTCCTGCACATACTCAGTAGTTGTGTTACATACAAGGGAGTACTCACCACTGTGGGCACATGCTGGTGGACATTCCACATAACATATAACCCAGGCCACAGGCCCCATAACTGGTCTCCTGATAGGGATGTGCATTGATTCTGTTTGTATTATACTAATATCACAGTTGGAGTCAATAATTGTCCATAGTCTGTAGTCCTACACAGAGCTGTTGGGACACAGGATTTGTATATAATTCTTGATGTCCATGATTTAAATCATGGACAGGAAAGGGCCTAACAGTCAGCCCTGATGTGCAGTCTTGATGACTGGACAGACGATATAGGTCGCTTCACACATTTTTACATATTTTGATGCCACATATGTGATCCAGTGTTCTACCTACTTGGTGATATAGGTGTTGATTGCCACATCTGAAAGTGTGGAGTGAATACCTCAGTGTGGACTCATGTCGACTGCGTTGTCCTGATTGAGTTCCACAGGATGATAGTGTTGTTATCCTGAATACCATACATGAGCTCTTTGAGGACATCTGGCAGATGCAACAAACATAGATGTAGCATTGACAACTCACGGATGTCTGCTTCACACAGCCGGAATATTACTAGTGAACATGTAGAAAAGGTCCAGGATGACATGTTGGTCTACCTCATAGATCAAGGGAATCAAGATATGTCTATACATGCATACATCAGGTGCTGTCCCCTCCCCACTCAGATAGATGCATGTCAGTGTACACCCTTCTACAGGAACATAGCCCATCTGGAGGGTGTATCAAACTGTGTCAAGTAGGCATATGTTTTGAGTCACGCTATAAGCGATATGTGAAGTTGTCACAGCCCATTGATTCTGTAAGATAGGCCTGCATGAAGGTAAGGCATATTGCCTGTTGTGATCTGCCCTAGGGATTGGAGAGAATCCCCCAGTCAGGTATCATTGACAAACTCTACCAGTTAGGGTTTAACAGTTACGTCACTAGATGGTTAACCAGTGACATCACCAACAAGACCACATATTGTGAAAGTTGGTCATTCAACCTCTACCATTAGAGCTGTCACCATTGGTGTACTCCAAGTATGTGTGCTGGGTCCTGTACTATATGGAATCTATTTGTTGACAGCCCAGGGTACAGAATACAACATATGGCTTACCAAGTTTGATGATTCATGCATATTGTTTGCAATCAGTGAGTCCACCAATGATATTAACATACTACAGGATGGTTTAACACACACAAATGATTGATACCAAAGCCACTTGTTCTACTAATAAATACAGAATATGTCAGGATTTGGGCCTTATGCAAAGTGGAATTTCTTGTTAAATGCACCATTGACAACACTCTCCACTATGCTAAAACCAGTGGTGCAAGATCTGGGAACACACGTAGATAGCATTCTGAACTTTGACCAAGTGTCCATAGTGGTATGGAAAGGCTAAGTCGTGTACCTCATAAGTCAGGCCATTGTATCCATATCTGACTATGATATAATAGCACTGTGTTCAAACCTCATCAGAACACTTCCTTTTGCATGTTCCTAACCTGACACCTGCAGCAGATGGACAGACCACGGGGTTTCAGACCAAGAAAATACAGGGCCCGCATACCAAGCCATGATGTACATGGATAGGCTGAAAGTTGTGTTCCTGAAATCTGTACAAGAAAGGATGAGGTGACTTCTGCTTGGACTATAGGACATCTCTGACGCTGTCCTGATGGGTATATGGCAAATCTGCATATCAGCAGAGTCTGGTTAGAGGAAGACGGTAAGAGCAATGTCCCACATGCTGTTGTAAAATACTCTCCATAATGTCAAGCAAGTGCACAGCCATGCACGCACATACAAGCACACACACACACACACACACACACACACACACACACACACCCCTTTGAGAATAGAACCCCTACCTAAGTGCACAGACTACAGAACTCTGTATTTAAGCCAAGTACCATAGCTCAAGTCTGACTTGGAGTGTCTCAGACAACACTGTATAGTGGATTACATCAGCAGTGTGTGGTAAGGAGAATATGGCAATAACAGTGTCCTGCACGTTGGTGTAAAAGGCTGTCTATAATGTCAAGCAAGTGTGTGTGTGTGTGTGCGCACACACACCATTTGACTGCAGTGAGAACAGAACCCGTACCTAAGTACACAGTTGACAGAACTCAGCACTATATGCAAGCGCCACAGCACAAGTCTGACTTTTATATGGCTGCAAGACAACTTGTAGTGTTTAACATCAGCAGGGCATGTTAAAGAGAAGATGTCTGGAGGCTTGCATGAAATAGATGTGTAGGCATGTGCAAGTATCAAAATACTGTCAATCCATGGGATTGGAATAATAACTGTGGGATACACACTGCTGCTATTCTGGCCAGATGCACAAACACGGATACACATGCGTGCGTACACACATACAGTTAACTGCAGTGAGAACAGAACCCCTGCCTATCTTACTACACAGACTACAGAACTCAGTGCTTTATGCGTGTGCCACGGCACAAGTCTGACTTTTACAAGGCTGCAGTACAACTTATAGTAGATGACATCAGCAGGGCATGTTAGAAAGAATATGATGGGAGGCCTGCATGAAATGGATTTGTAGGCATGTGCAAGTTTCAAAATACTGTCAATCCATGGGATTGGAACAGTAACTGTAGGATACACACTGCTGCTCCTCTGGCTAGACACATACACAGTTGCCTGCCATGAGAACAGAACCCCTACCTAAGTACACAGACTACAGAACTCAGTACTCTACACAAGCACCACGGCACAAGTACAAGGCTGCAGGACAACTTATAGTGGATGACATCAGCAGAGCATGTTGGAGAGAAGATGTTGGAAGAGCTGTGTAGATTCATAGCTTCATAGGTTCATAGGAGGGTACTAGGCTAATGGTCCTAGGGCATTTATAAGCCTTGCCTTGGGAAAACAAAAGTACCCTTATTGAGCATAGTTAGATGGTAGTTGTTAGCAGACCTATTTTGTGATCAGCACTGACTGCCTCTGCCCATGAGGGACATAGGTGCCACCTCTGTGGTAAATTCTAAATCACTCATACAGTAGCAAAAGTTGTGCCTAAATAGGGTCGTTGAGGAGCACTGCTTCATTTGCAGTGGCAGCCTATTACAGAGGAATGGCAATCATTGGGAGATATGTCTATCTCCCCAGCATGAATTGTTTGTCACAGGCTAGGTTGAGATCCCTGGAGCAAGTTATTCTTGTCCCATTTGATTTGCTGTCAGCATTTCCTGTTGGGCAGACTCTGAGACTGCTCTGTAGGCCATGCATAGGTCACTTCTCAGCAGCCTGCATGACACTGAGTACCGTGACATGTCTTTCAATCTTGCCATGTATGTCATGTTTTGGAGGCCCTGGATTTTCCCAGTCACAAACCTCTGAGATTTCTCCACTTGCTGCAGGTGTCTAGTGAGGTGCAGACAGAAGGGAACTTTGTATTAAATTAGTGATCTGGTAAGGGTCAAGTACAGCAGACCTCCTATTCTTGGATGTGATGCCCTTAATTATGAGGTGTTCAGTGAAGAATGTGTGTTGTGCTATTATGGACACATACTGATTGAACTGTATATTGCTATCAACATGTGTTCCCAAGTCTCACAACACTGTGCTTGAGCTTACGGGAGTGCTATGTATGTCATAATTAGCATTGGTATTTCATTGCCAAAGGGGACAATGAAACATTTTTTTTTTGCTTTAAGGTTCAGTCTGTGATTTCTGTAATATGTTAACATCATTGGTGGAGTCAGTATGATTGTGCTCATTTGACAGTCATCTGCAAAGTACCAATGGCACTGGATGCAGCCTGGGCTAAACTGTTCCAAGCCTCAGACTTGTACTGTGCGCCAGAATAGTCCCCTTGCAGAAGCCTTTGACTGTAGTGCTTTAGTAGGAATCCACTAAATATCCTGGACACCTTCTGTGCCCTAAATCCGTCACCTTCCCCACTAACACCAGCCATGTCTACCAACAGGCATAGAGCAATGGAGACTGATGCTTTCCCACCGGTTCCAGTTATCTCATTTACTCGAGTGTGCATACCTAAGTGTTTGCGCAATGCTAAGTGGAGAGCACCAGTGCCAAACAGTGAGGAGTGAATAATTGCGATTGGAAGGTTAATCTGACACAATAATGGTATATCATCCCTCATACATATAATTAACATAAGCTTCACTATCCAAAATGTTTTAAGTAAGAGTGAATATAATGGGAATTGGAACAATAGTAAAAGTGTATGAAATATCCTGCATTAGAACCCAGGACTATGTGTATGGTAGTCCATCACTTCCACCTGTTGCCACAAGAAAGTTGAAATAACAGTTGTCTATGTTTCAATTCATTGCTATAAATTGCAATGTCACAACAGTAAAAAAAAAAAAAAAGGTTGCACACCCTGTACTAGAACCCAGGATCATCTGTGCTCAAGCTCTACACTTACACCTGCTGCCATAGGATCTACAAATTTGGATGTAGGGCAGTCTACATTATAGGTTTATAGGTTTATACTAGGCTATCTGCCCCAAGGCATTTATAAGCCTAGCCCGAATTTTTGTGGCTTACGCCACCCCTTATATGAAAAAAATACTGTACCCATTAGTTTGTTGTGCCTCTGTCCAGCAGTGACACAGAGATGATTCCCGGGGTAAACCTACGATCTCCCATCCACAGGTCAAGATTTCTCTTGAACAGAGCCAGCGAGGTGCTCTGCCTCACATGGACCGGGACTCTATTCCACAGCATAGGGAGTCTCTGAGTGATAAATCTATCCCTCCAGCACGTCCTATTTATATCCGTGCTAAGGTTTAAGTCGCTTGCTCTAGTGGTTTTGGTGGATTTGGATTTTTTGAGGTGGAGCATGTCCATTAGTTCCGGGTTGGACATGGCCTTGTATGTCAGGCACATGTCACCTCTGAGCAGACGGTATGCGACTGAATAGAGCTGGAGTTTCTTCAATCTGGCAGCATATGACAGATTTTGGAGTCCCTTTATCCTTTTGGTGAGAAACTTTTGGGGTCTCTCCAATTGCTGCAGATGTCGGGTGAGATACATCCCGAATGGGGCATTGTACTCGATCATTGGTCTGATAAGTGAAGAGTACAGGGAACAATGACCTCACTAGATCTGGATGTGAATCCCTTCATGATCAGGTGGGCAATGTAGAAGGTCTTTCTAACCACTTTAGCAACGTGAGTGTCAAAAGAAAGGCCACTGTCAACCTAGGTCCCCAGGTCCCTGATAACCTCTTCTGTGCTTAGTGGATTGCCACCTATATGGTAGCTTAGGGTTACCTTGTTTTTCCCGAAGGGTATGACTATACATTTTTTGGCGTTTAACTTCAGGCCATGGCTCTGGCACCAGCTATCTGTTTCCGTGAGTCCCTTCTGAAGGATATCCGTGTCCGATGCACTTTCCACTATGGCACCCAGTTTGCAGTCGTCTGCAAACTTTGTCAGCCAAAGTCCTCACATGTTGGCCTGTACTTCTGAAAAGTAGATGCCGAACAATAGGGGGCCAAGGACCGAGCCCTGTGGGACACCACTTGTGACCGGCTTGGAGTCTGACATAGCGCCAGCAACTCTAACCCTGTGGGTTCTGTCCTTAAGCCAGTTTGCAACCCATCTTGTGACATATGGGTTTACATTTAAGCTGGTAAGTTTTTCTACAATACCCGAGTGGGGTATTGTGTTGAAAGCCTTTGCAAGGTCAAGGTAGGCTGTATGGACTGCCTTTCCCTCATCAATGGCCTTGGTGATTGTTTCGAAGAAGTCGACCAAGTTCAAAAGGCATGATCTTCCCTTGACGAAGCCAAACTGGGTCGGGTCCAATGTCTGCAAGTCCCCTATATCTTTGTTTATGAGCTCCATTATGATCCTCTCCATAGCTTTGCAGACTAGACTTGTTAAGCTTATGGGGCGGTAATTACCAGGGTCCGTGAGGCACCGCCTTTGTGGAGTGGGACCACAGTTGCCGTACGCCACTCCTTGGGCATGTATCCTGTGGTAAGGCTGAGATTAAACAGCTGCCTTATGTGCGGGTTTAATTCCTCATTTAGCTCGTGTAGCACACAGCCGGGGACACCATCCGGTCCCATTGATGCTGTGTTTTTAGCTTTAGAGAGAGCAGCTTTCACCTGCGCATTTGAGATGTCTGGGAGGCTACACTCCGCTGGGATAGTTATCTCTCCTTTAGGGGAGAGGGGTGAAGTTTGCACTGAACCTGTCTGCCAGTATGTTGGCAACGTCTGTTGGTTCAGTGATTTTTGTATCATTTTGGACTAATTCTGAGCATATCTGGGAGTTTCCACCCAGGTTCCTAACATAGCTGAAAAAGGCCTTATGATTGTCCTTTGAATCCATGGCAATTTTTCTCTCAAAATTGGCCTTAGTTGATTTTATGAGTGCTCATATTTTTTACTAATAATGATCAGGGGTGACTTCCCTTTTATGGATTTTGTTCTATCATGTAATAGCTTTCTCCTCTTATTGTAAAGTTTGTTAATGGCTGGGGTCCACCAGACTGGACGTTTGCCCTTTGTGGAAAGAGTCTTGGTTTTATTTGGGATTGCCTGATCCATGCAGTCCTGGAGGTGTTCATAGAAGGCATTTGTAAGGGCTTCCGCAGCTTGGGTTGTGGTTTCCACTGTCTCAGGGGCCTTGAAGGATACCACACCAGTCTTGAGTAGTGTGAAGTTTGCTTTAGAGAAGTTCTTCACTGTGGTCTTTTTGTTTGGGGTGGGGCGGGATGTGGATTTCCAGTGAGATTAGTTTATGATCAGATCTCACCAATGAGGGATATACTTCCGGTGTGGAGCATTTTGTCCCCATGTTTGTGATAATGAGATCTAGTATATTTTCTCCTCTCGTGGGAACAGTGACTAGCTGTTCCATGGCATTTGAATTTATGAACTCCAGGAACCGTTGGGCTAGAAAGTTAGGGCTTGAGTAATGTTCCCAGTCTATATTCGGGTAGTTGAAGTCACCCAATATGATGGTGTTTGGAGATGCATTTAGACCCTCCAGTGTCTTCAGGAAGGCTGTGTGGGATTCCTGAGTTTGAGAGGGTGGCCTGTAGCATGCTACAATTTGTAGAGCAGTTTTGCCTATGGTTAGTTACACCTGGATGGTTTCCGAAGCTTTGTGCGTTGCCACCAACCTGGAGGTGTGGGTATCCTTTATGAATATGGATACACCCTCCTTTTGTGGTGTGGTCCGGGTTTTGGGGCCGGAACGCATGATATGAGGTAAAACCTAATAGTGCCGGGGTGCTCTCAGGAGCCTTGAACCAGGTTTCAGTTACAGCACAGACATCGATGTTCTCCATACTGAGAAGGGGCTCGAAAAGTGCATTTTGAGATTTAGACTTCTGGCGTTGAGCAGCATTACCCTCAGTTTCTTTCCATTTTTGTTTTCTAGGGTGGTAGGTTTAGAATTTGAGCCTTGCCTAAAAAAGGCACTATGGGGGTGGCAAGAGCCTTAGCCAATATCCAGAATCCCAGTGGTGACAGGTGCAAGCCATCCCTTGCGAAGCAGCGTGGCTTGTCAAGCATGTCATCCCAGGCAGACAGACACTGGATCCCCTTTGAATGACCCCAGACATTAAGCCAATTGTTAAAGCTGATCATCTTGTCTCTATATTGTGGCATCATTCTTGGTGAAGGAAGGATACTGCTCAGGGTTAGGGTCATACCTGCCTGGGCTACATAATCAGAGAGCTCCTCTATGTCTCTTTTCATGTAGTCCAGGGAGGTACGTCTCAGGTCGTTCACACCAGCATGGACAATGACTGTGTCATATTTGTACTTGCCGTGGAGTGACCCGAGTGCTTGTGTTATGTGGCGGATTCTAGCGCCCGATAGGCAGCTTATTGTGACCCTCTCCTTGTTCAGCCTGGTGAGTGGGACGTCAGTGTGTCTGACTATGGAGTCACCTATGACAAGTATGTTTGGTGTTGTATTTGGCTTTAAGGGCTGTGACTGCTTTGCACACTGCTTTTGTGGTTTATGTGTTGCTTGTGGGGTGTCTTGAGGTAGCAGTTGTTTGGGTGTCTGCTTTGGAGGCCTCTGCTGTTTAGGTAAATTTTTACTCAGAGACTCTGAGTATGTCTTTGTGTGTTTATGTGTTTGATTCAGTGGTGTGGTAGCATTATGTGAGGCTGGTTTTGTGGTGTGTGTAGTTGCCTTCTCCTCCTGTCTGGTCTTGCCAGTCCTGAGTTGAGAGAGCTCAGCCTCCAGTTTGGCTAAATAGCTGCATCTCTCGCAAGTATTTGTGTTATGTGGGAGGAGGAGAGGGTTGTCTGTGTACATGAGGCAGTTATAACATTGCCTCAAGATTCCCAGATTCACCAGCTGGACCGGAGAGGAGATTGACATCTGGCCTTTGGACATGCTAGAATAATATTGGGAATTCCTTAATAATTGAAAACAAGGGCCAGTGGGGAGTGAGGGTGTAGTGCTTTTAATTTTTAGTGCTGACTTATATAATTGCTTTAGTGAGCAAGTGCCAGGTAACTTGAGTGCAATGTGTTACAAGTAACTAAATGCAAAAACGACAAACAGTAACTTTCTTTCAAGTGAAACAAGGAAATAAGTACAGTAAGCAATGCAGATATCACTAGTGATCCACAGAAGCGCTGAGAAGCCGCGTATTAGGTGAAATTAGCTTCCAGGGAAATAACAAGCAAACAAACAACAAGCATATAAACAAAGCTAGATTCAGCAGGCCTGGATCTAGTCTATGCTAGAGCAAACAAGGTGTACCAATTTCAGTAAGATACAGTTCAAATATTCAGGCACTATAAACCTTTAACCAGAAATTCCCAGCTCAGAAGGGCAGAGTCCAGCCTCTTCTCCCACAAGAGTGCAGACCACGAACCTTCTTAATGTAAAATAACTGGCCTGAAGCCCAAGTGCCTAAACCAGAAGTAATACACTTGGACACTGGGCTCTCAATCAGCAGTTCCCAACTTAGAAGGATGAAAGCTACCTGTCCTGCCACCACAGTGCTTGCCACAAACCTTCCTAATGTAAAACAACTGGTCTGAAGCCCAAGTGCTTAATCCAAAAGACTTAGAATGATAGCTACACTTTAATCAAGTTACAACCAAGCAGTAATAAATACAATTGAATACTTTAGAGAATGTCTGGATTAGTGCTCAAGTTACACAAACAACGCTAGATCCAGCAGGCCCAAATCCAGTCTATGCCACAGCAAACAAGGCGCACCAACTTCAGTAAGAAGCAGTTCAGATATGCATGCACTATAAGCCTTTAACCAGAAATTCCCAGCTCAGAAGGGCAGAGTCCAGCCTCTCCTCCCACAAGAGTGCAGACCACGAACCCTCTTAATGTAAAATAACTGGCCTGAAAGCCCAAGTGCTTAAACCAGAATTAATACACTTTTAGAATAACAGACACTGAGCCCTCAATCAGCAGTTCCCAACCTAAAAGGATGTAAGCTACCTGTTCTGCCACAGCAGTGCAGACCACAAACCCTCTCAGTGCAAAACAACTGGTCCGAAGCCCAAGTGTTTAAACCAAAAGGCTTAGAATGAGTTACACCAAGCAGTAATAAATACAATTGAGTATTTTTAAGATGATGCAAAAGTAAAATGAAGTAGGTAGAAACACAAGTACAGTAAAAGCAGATGAAAAATTTTTTTTTTTTATCTGAACAAGTGCTGAGATCAAAGAAACAGATTTGAGAGCTGAAACTAGAAAACTGGCTAGTTATAAGAAAAAAAAACAAGATAGAAGGCTTCCCTCAAACACAGAAGGGCTTGGGGGCTCAGAAGCCTACAAATAGTCTAGACCACTTAACAGGAAAGGCAGGAAATGAGTTTAATTTTTTTTTTGTCTGTTTCTGAGATGCTCTCTTTGTACACAGTAGGAGTGCCTGAAATCCGAATATGATCTCACTGCACTCACTTGAGTGAGCAAATGAGATGGGCCCAGAGGCAGGCTGAGGGGCGGGCAGTTTCAAGGCCACCAAGATTAACACCAAAACAAAAACAGGGAGGATGGGTGGGAATAACTGAAGAGCAGCAAAACTGCCAGTTCAGTTAATATTCCTTCAACACAGTTTAAATCAAATTAAATACTGTATTTTTTTTTTTTTTTAAAAGTGCAGATAAAGGTACTTAAATTCTCTTATACGTCCAGTTGAATATAACCAAGTTGTTAGCCGGCCAAAGCTGAGGTTTTTAAGCAGAAAAGATTTCACAATGCACCACTTAACTAGGCAAGGACAGGAAATCAAAGAATGTGGCTACCCCACACCTGTAATTACTAGCAAATAACAAAATTCAGCAAACACTAGCTTCTGTTCAAGTTACTAAAGAGCAGAAGAGCAGAAAAACTGCCAGTTCAGTTAATATTCCTTCAACACAGTTTAAATCAAATTAAATACTGTATTTTTTTAAAAGTGCAGATAAAGGTACTTAAATTCTCTTATACGTCCAGTTGAATATAACCAAGTTGTTAGCCGGCCAAAGCTGAGGTTTTAAGCAGAAAAGATTTCACAATGCACCACTTAACTAGGCAAGGACAGGAAATCAAAGAATGTGGCTACCCCCACACCTGTAATTACTAGCAAATAACAAAATTCAGCAAACACTAGCTTCTCTTCAAGTTACTAAAGAGCAGAAGAGCAGAAAACTGCCAGTTCAGTTAATATTCCTTCAACACAGTTTAAATCAAATTAAATACTGTATTTTTTTTTTTTAAAAGTGCAGATAAAGGTACTTAAATTCTCTTATATGTCCAGTTGAATATAACCAAGTTGTTAGCCGGCCAAAGCTGAGGTTTTTAAGCAGAAAAGATTTCACAATGCACCACTTAACTAGGCAAGGACAGGAAATCAAAGAATGTGGATACCCCCACACCTGTAATTACTAGCAAATAACAAAATTCAGCAAACACTAGCTTCTGTTCAAGTTACTAAAGAGCAGAAGAGCAGAAAAACTGCCAGTTCAGTTAATATTCCTTCAACACAGTTTAAATCAAATTAAATACTGTATTTTTTTTTTTTTTTTAAAAGTGCAGATAAAGGTACTTAAATTCTCTTATACGTCCAGTTGAATATAACCAAGTTGTTAGCTGGCCAAAGCTGAGGTTTTTAAGCAGAAAAGATTTCACAATGCACCACTTAACTAGGCAAGGACAGGAAATCAAAGAATGTGGCTACCCCCACACCTGTAATTACTAGCAAATAACAAAATTCAGCAAACACTAGCTTCTGTTCAAGTTACTAAAGAGCAGAAAAACTGCCAGTTCAGTTAATATTCCTTCAACACAGTTTAAATCAAATTAAATTCTGTATTTTTTTTTTTTTTTTATAAAAGTGCAGATAGAGGTACTTATATTCTCTTATACGTCCAGTTGAATATAACCAAGTTGTTAGCCGGTCAAAGCTGAGGTTTTTGCTGTTGTGTATTCCTTCTCCCTACCAGTAATCATTCACAGTTGCAATCCATTAAAAACAAACACTGAGGAAGTGGCTGCACCGTTACATCTGCTACATGGAGCCAAGTATTTGGGAATTCAGCAAATTCTAATGAGTTCTCACCTGATTTGCATTTTCACCGTGCTGACAGCCCTGAATCTACACAATAAAAAGGCAATCTTGTAGCTAAGGGAAATTGAAGGTGAGCAGACTTGTTATGTGGAGAACACAGAAAAGAGGCTATTACGTTGGAATGTATCTGCACAGAGGGTTACTGAACTTGAGAAGGTATGCTTGCATTTTTTCAGCTATATACTGCATATGCTGAAATGTAATGGAAAGCCTATTTCACTGAAAACTCATTTGACTGAAACTCATTTCATTGAAAGTTATATATGGCCTTTCCCCCACTGTAGTGCAATCCAGGAGTTAGTATATAAAGTAAGGGGGGTATGGGGGCACAGACCCCCCCACATTGGGGGGTGTGGGGGGCATAGACTCCCACCTACTTTAAATGTTTAAAACCATAGCTATGGATACTTACAAGTCCAGTGAATAACTCTTTCCAGAAGACAATATATAACCAAATTATGTGTGTGTGGGGGGGTGTACACACCCCCAAATGTGGGGGGCTGTGCTCCCCTTACTTTATATACTAACTCCTGGATCGCACTACTGTGGGGAAGAGGCCATATATAACTTTCAACAAAATGAGTTTCAGTCAAATGAATTTTCAGTGAAAAGAGCTTTCAGTGACTTGTGCACAGGCAACTGAGTTTCAGTGAAATGAGCTTTCAGTGAAATGAACTAGCCATATATATATATATATATATATATATATATATATATATATATATATATATTGATTAACAAAGGCTACACTTTTATCTGTATGTATTAGTTAAAAGTGTACTGATGGCATGGACATGTTTGTCAGGGCATTCCACAACTATACATGATTGGCAATCCCTTAACATAGAATGTTATGTGCTAAATCTGTAGACATGTCATTGGTACAGTTCATTTAATAGCCCTTTTAGCATTTCAAAGATGGTTTGTTAGCAAAATGTGTCATTTGTCTGTTCTTTTGGGAGTGGGGAGCAAAGCTGCATTTCTTTTATGGCACAAGCAAGGATATGCTGCTATCTTTTTTTCTTTTTTTTTTACATCCAGCCTGTTATTCCTATTTCAAAGTAGACTATTTTATGTTTCTCCAGTGGGTAGTACTGAAATGCCCTATACAGATGGAAGTTCCCCAAGGGTCAGTTTTTGTATCTCTGCTTTTTAACATTTTTACTAATCATTTCTCTTTCTCACCCTCAATATTCATCACTTGTCCAGTACGTAGATGGCGCCACAGTAATCACCATTGCCATACCCTCCCTGAACTTCATATATGTGGAAAATTGGCCTAATCTTAACCTTCTAATCTTAAATCCAAAGTAGACCAAACTCTTACTCTTTTCACCAAAAAATGTGTCCCATTTAAAATCATCTTTCACCATCTCTTCCCATAATAACACACCCATCATAGCAGAGAGCCACACCAAACTACTAGGAGTCATTTTTGATGACCAGCTAAAATCTGACCCGTATGTTCTATGTAACATTAAGAAAACCCATCACAAACTTGGTCTTCTTTGTAGTAACAAAACCTTCCTCTCTAGTACTGCTAAGCGATCTATTTCACATGCCTACCTCTTACCGACACTTCTCAATGGTTCTCAAATTCTCACCAACTTACAATCCACACTTATTTCTAAACTAGAGTCCACTTACAACAAGATATCTAAATTTGCTGCTGAACTTCCTTACTTCACTCATCACTGTTTAGCACTCAGAAAACTGAACTGGTTGGAGCTCACTCATCACCTCCTCCTCTGTCAGCTTCAAATAATTAATTTTGTGCTATACCAACCCACTTTCTGCCCCAGTATTTCATCAGTCATCACTCATCACTGTTTAGCACTCAGAAAACTGAACTGGTTGGAGCTCACTCATCACCTCCTCCTCTGTCAGCTTCAAATAATTAATTTTGTGCTATACCAACCCACTTTCTGCCCCAGTATTTCATCAGTCATCTCCCACTACACCCCTGGAAGAACCCTGTGAAGCTCTGAACAACATCTCCTGACTATTATCAAGGCCAAGACCAACATAGTTAAAAACCTCTATAGCTGCCATCGTACTGGGAAATGGAACAAACTACCTCTTGACATCCGATTCATTAAATCCAAATCCCTATTCAGAAAGACAGTAAAAATTCACTTCAAGGAGAATAAACTATGTTTGTGCTGTCTTCCTCCTGGCTGACTCATCTCTCATATGTATCCTCTTCTCTAATCTGGCTTCTAATTCTGTGAAACCCTACCTTTCTCCTTATCTCTATTTATTGCAACAGTGCTACTCATCTTTCCTTCCTCTCCGCTTCTATCCTGCACTCTTACTGATTCCTTTCTTACTCTACTAACTCTTCTCCTACTTACAGCCAGTCTTACTTTTTCTGTATAAACTTTTCAAATGTTAATGTCTAGCTGTATTGTTTCTTGTTGCTCTCCTCTGTTTCTCCTCATGTTGAAAGATATGTTTGAATTGCTATGTTTGTTAAACTTGCTATTACTTATGTCTCTGTAAATCTTTTGGACTATTATATGTAAAACTTTTGGACTACTGTATGTCAAATTAATTGTATGTTTTGTAACTGTGGAGCTTTTCTCCCTGGGTCTCCACTGAAAAAGGGCTTTGTCCCAGTTGGACTAACCTGGTCAACAAATGTCAAATAAATAAATAAATGCTACCTTTTCTGTTTTATCTGGGAACAGTTATTTTTGTAATGATGTGATAGTTATTTTTGTAATGATGTGATAGTTATGTGTATTTTCCTTCTGTTGTCTTTAGGACACCTTAGACTATGGCACCCAGGCATCTCAATTTCCCAAAAAACACCCTTCACTAACCCTGAGAATCAGGTCACTGTGGAAGCTTTTAGGTGACATGTTGCCTTCCTGCTTGAGAAGCTATGTCAGGCAGAATGCAGATTTGACAGCAAATCGTTACAGATGTTAAAGCAGTAGGCAACCATAGCAGGACATATGAACAGGTGCGCCATATGTCCACTGACATGATCTCATCTGCATGGAGGACAGCAGCTGCAGTGACTGTGATCGGATGTGTACCCGGGGGAGGGCCTGCTACACAGTCACCAGTAACAGCAAATAAAAGAGTTCATGTCCACTACCAGGGATCCAGACAGCTTCCAGGAAAGTGCAGAACAGCATCTCCTTGACATTGATGTTACAGTTTCAGGGACAGCAAGCATGTCCCAGGAGGAGGTTCCAGGTAAGCTTTTGTATCTCAGTTGTTAAATACTGTTGTGTGGTAAAACAGTTTAAATCAATACGTTAGTTCCATTTCACAAGAATTGTTTTTTGGGGGGAGGGGATTGAAGATTGCTACAGTTAACAACACATTCTGATTGATTACACATGGGTTTAGGTGGACTTGTCATCCAACTTTTTGTTGAAAGTATAGTTAATGGACATATAAAGGGGAAAAAGTATTAACCCCTGTGTTACTATAATTAATTGTGATGATGTTGTCCGTACCTTTTTTTAACTTCTTCCAGGACCATCCAGCATAGAGAGCATACCAACATCTGCCTATAGTAAGCCAAACATTTTTATGTCAGTACTGATGAGCAATTCAAAGAAATATTTTAGTGTCTGATGTTGATGTCAGGACTGTTGTGTGTATTGCTGTACTGTCTAATAGTAGCTCCACTGTTATTTTGTTAGCATATATTGGACTATAGTAGTGTTGGTATTAATTTTTGTTGTGTTTGTTGATTATTATCACAGGTGATCCTGACAGTGGAAGTGTGGGACTTCTACCACCTGATATCAGAGAATTAGCAGACTCTGATGATGGTGATGGTGGCCAAACAGAGGCACAGTTAGGGTGTGCAGAGGTTGAATCTGACACTAAGCTTGATATACAGCCCTGAAATTCTATCAGACACAGCCAGTAGGCCTACACGTACCCATTCCCATGACCCCTCAGATATTATACAGGTGGAGGGTGAGACAGTTGATCAGGAAAGTGTGGTTATTGCAGCTTCAGTGCCTGTTGACTCTGTTCATAGCCAAAGTGTGGGAGAGGTTAGGGGTGTTTGGAGGAGGCCTGCTGTCCATCCTCCACCTAATACAGGTGTCTCTTCCCATGCCACTTAGCATATGTTTAGGGCTATCATGGAGGTGCAGGCATGTTCCCATGGGTCCTTCAGAGAAATGCTCAGAGTTGTAGATGTGGCACAGGCTGATGTGCATGACTGCCTCCACCTTGTTGCTGATTCAGTAGATTGGATGAATGACACACTGGAATGGGCTATATCTGTGTTGGAATGTCTCCAGGTAGGGGAACGGCATATTCGTGGATGTAAGTCAGCCACATCATTTGCAGTTAGCCATTGTGGCCATGCCCGATCATGCTCCCATAGTGGCATTACTTCCACTGCTCCATCAGTGGTTGAGCTGTCCACATCCAGACATGGCAGGCCATGGGGTCATGGTCCTGGGTGTCCTTGTGAGGGCAGCTCATCCAGCACACATCAGTCACGTTCATGTAGCAACAGTGCTTCTGACCGTGGGCGTGGACGTGCCAGTGCAATTCCTGGCAGAGACAGTTTTCGTGGTCGGGTATGACAGAGATGACCTACCATCTCTACCATGCACAGCTCACACCTGCCTGACATACCAAGGCATAGAGTTAGCACAGAGCTTGGCTGTGTTCATGCAGACACTCACACACCCATTTCACCTGGAGGACCAGTATCAACACACACACAAAAGTTACATGGTTCAGCCATGAAGCTTTAGACTCATTTTGTCTCACTGGCCATTATTGCTTTATCTAAATGTCCGCCTGCTTTTCTTTCGTACTCACACACACTCCCTAACTTTTTGTGTCAGGCTGGGCTTCCTGCCACCCCCCCCCCCCACACACACACACGCAGAACACCCTTTGCAAGTGATGTTAACTGTGCCAAATCCCTGTTTTGTATAATTTGGATTCAGGGATCCATAAGCTTTGTGTCTGATGCTCAGGGTGCATAGCTGACTTAGTGCTTAGTATATCTGCATATGTGATGTTGAATTGGTAGTTGTACCTTTGACTTATATTGGTCTTAGAAAGTTAGACAATTGATAGCATCAAAATGTTTTCATCTTTATTGTTAATGATCTTGTGAAGGTTATGTCGTCTGAAACTGCAATATTTATCATTACGTCTTTCTTTAATGATTTTCCAGTACAAACTTATGGTGCTAAACTGAGGGCATGCAGCAAACATCTCTACTTTTGAGAGGTATGAGTGTGTGAATCTTTGATGCTGGAGGCCTACTATTTAATAATGGATACATATAAGTCAAATAAGTCTCTGCTGTCACATATTAAGGTCATTTCTGTACAAATCACCCTCCTTTTACTCGTCTACACTACCAAGTAACAACATGCAAGGATATGCCAGTCATTCATATTATTACACAGTACAATCCATGTTCATCATTTACCTTGTAAATCTAGCAGTTGCAACATTTTTAGTTCAGGGCTGACCCTGTCTGATGCAAGCAGTACACAGCCAATACATGGAGAGGTAAAGGTTGTGTGAGTTAGCAGGCATCAATGTTACTATATGTACGTGAGTAGGAGGAAGGTTTTAGGCCCTTAGGTGGTGTGTGTGTGTGCTATGCGTTGTCTCTTAGCCAATGCGAGGGTATATTGAGCACTCCTACCACTCCCTACACCCACAGCAGCTGCTGCTTCCCCTCTGACTCCTCACCTGCATGTGGCTGTGGTGACTGACCTTGCTGTTGGTGGAGAGATGTATGCCTCTTCCCCTTTTTGAGCCTGCTGAAGCTGTTTTCTCAGGATGATGTTGTATAGCTTGGTATGTATACTGAATATTTCTGTACATGTCTGTGGTTTGTACTGCAGGGCTCTCCCAGATGCATCTAGGCACTGAAACTGCAACTTCAGCAGCCCAAACACATGCTCTATGATATTTCATGTTTGAGTGTGTGCCTCATTATGATATTCTTCAGCAGGTGTCATTGCATTTCTGATGGGTGTCATCAGGCAGGGTTCCAGTGCATAACCTGTATTCCACAGTAAATGATCCTGTGGGATATCCCTCATAGAGAATATCTGATACAGTTGGGAGGTGTGCTAGATATGTGAGTTGTGGTAACTATCTGGGATGCCAGTGCACACATTCAAGATGATTCCCTTGGCATTACACATGACTTTGTAGTTAATAGAATAGAAGCTCTTTCTATTAATCTAGAGCCTTCTCTGTTCCCCGGGTGGTGTCTTAATTTCTGCATGTATGCAGGCTGTGGCACCCAATACTTCCAGGTAGTGTGCTACAGGGTAGATCTCCTGCATATTTCTGGCCTTATCCTCAGGAGTATGGGGAAAATATATGTGGTCACTAGCATCTTGGAATACAGCATTCAGGAATTGATGGAGAATCCTGGATGCTGATGCATGTGACACCCCCAGCATGCCTCCTGTTGGTCTCTGAAAGTTACATGTAGCTAAAATTCTAAGTGGTATACATATCTTTGTCTCCACTGGGATGGGTTCCACTTAGTTTGCCCTGACTCTGAGTTGAGAACGACAGTGGTTGCAGAGCTCCTGCAGTATGTGTCTGTCCACTCTGTAGTGCTGTATAATTTCTTCATCATGTAGATTGTGATACGTTACCTAGGGTCTGAAGACTCTTCTCCTTCTTGGCCTTAGTCCGTTAGCAGCAGCAGCATAGACTTCAGCCTGTTGCACATACACATGAATTTAACCAGCAGCAGCCCCTAACACTGTTTCTGTGTAAATTCCATTCCATGACTGTATTCCATTAGGTTTTACAATTCGCAGGGAAGATCAGCACTGATTCTTCATGGTTGCTTTATAGCTTGTTGAGTAGCTCCTCCATCTTGGATTGGTTGATTAGCATACAATTCAGCTGCTTATGATGTAATTTGCATTCCACAGTGTTTACCTTGTTTGCGCGGCTCTACACAGTGTAGAGGAGCTTATTGAATCCAGAACCAGTGCACTACTGTGTGCACGTCACAGCATAGTGGAAACAGACCATGTAGGGTTTATTGAATCTGGCTGATATTCTTTTAGAACACTACTGAAAGTATTTAGCATTATTTTATTAGATTAAAGGTATAAAAACTGATAGGCTTCTTTTGCCAGCTTGTTTGTTTATATTGATAAACAGTTGAGAGTGTTGGTTTTATTATATAAAGCTAAACATTTGTAAGTGACTTTAGATTATCAAAGTCTCATGACAACATACTTTCCTCTTTAAATTGCAGTTGTATTTGTAATAGAGAGATATCCACATGGTGAAATTTAATTGGTGAGATCTTTTCAGATGCACTAGGGGATTATTTAAAAAAGTGGAAAAGGGAAAACTTTTCTTATTATCATTTTTTGCACAAGTTAAATATTTAGATTATTCAAGATAGGTTGTAATAATAGTAAAACTTTACCAGACCCCAATAGTTTAACAAATGATTAAATAATTAATTATGTCTGTTGTTCTTCTCATAATTTTTATCTTATTCATTAATTGAATAGATAACATGGTAAATATCTAAGAATGCATTTTAATTTTTTACTTCTTTGCTCAAATACAAATCCAGTCCTTTGTTGCATAGAATGTCAGTAGTCTTTAAACTCATGGAAGACCTAGATGCCAAACAATGTGAATATAAAATCGAATAATATACACAGCTCAAGAACAAGCCCACGCAGATTATTATAGTCAGCATACAAAATGTCTGTTCAGACCAGGCACAAACAATATATCCAATTCAAAGAAGTAAACAGCTGCCACAACCTCTTAATAAAAAACAATTCTTTTATTATATAGCAGATATCTGGTAAGCGCTTTCGCCAAGGTGGCTTCCTCAAACCATAAGAATACAGATTAGTTCAGTACACATCTTATATATATGTGTAAACATCTTCAATTACATTTTCAATTACATAGTGACATCATAATTAGTTGATATACAAATGTAAGCCATTTCCTCGAGGAGATAAATTCTTTTGTGCCTGGTCTGAATAGACATTTTGTATGCTCACTATAATTATCTGCTCAAGAAGATTTATTTTCCAGTGGTGCCAGTTGTTAGTCTGGTTATTAATGTGAATATAAAACTCTAGAAATTCAGAGCACATTCTCACTTTATGAAGCAGTTAATTTCAGATGAGGAGTACAAGATTTAGGGAGCCGTAAACCTATTACTTAAAGATGATTATTACTGAAAAAGTTTTGGGTATTTGTGAGAGTAAAACGTTAATGTAAAGGAAACGTAGAGAAAATTAATAATTGAGACTTTTGACAATAGTGAAAATTTCTAGAGACAATCTTTTAAGATCCAGTTTTATATTGTTTCTGTCGCAAACTTTATCATGGTTATGAACGTCTCTTTCAGTTTCAGTGGAGGCCAGGGGAGAAAAGCTCCAAATACATTAAAATAAACATAATAAGCAAATTATACTAGTATTAACAGTTTACACAATATTGAACCTTATGAGAATTATACACATTAAACATGATAGAATTGTAAATATGAGAGAAATTAGGAATATTAAAAGAAGCATAATATATATTAACTTAAGTTTCTGGGTTTATACACAGAGAAATTAATAATATTGAATGCAACATAATATACATTTAGTTTCTGGGTATAACAAAGTCATCAGGTTTGCAGTGCTCAGAAATATTAAAATATATATGTAAGAGAAACTAGATAAGATACTGAAGTAGGATAACCTTAGGAAGAATATGGAGAGAGAGAGATCAAGAATGGAAATAGAATGATGAAGGGAAGAAAGGCAGGAGAGGTCTGCAGAAAACTGAAAGATTTTAGTTGTATACAGCAAAAAAGTGGTAAGATGTGAAAACAGGTTATAAGTAGAAGGGATAGAAGTGTAAAAAGTTTGAATAATAAGTTAGAAAAAATATTAATTCTTAGAAGTTCAGCCTGGATTATTGTAGTACCATAGATACAATTTAAATTGGAATTATTTTAGTGAGTTTTTAAACATAGGGTGATCAGGGTTAGGTCTCATAGAAATTGGTAAAGAATTCCAGATTTTTGCTACATGGTAGGCATATAGGCTTTGACCAGAAGATTTTTTTGGGTTTGTAAATTGAGAGGAGTTGTTTTGTCTTCTGATCGAAGAGATCTTTTGGAGAGGAAAAAAGGAGGCTAGAGCTCAGGGCAGGTCAGGCTTCTTGTTTATGAATGATATTGTTGGTTGTTACAAGTTGAGAGTAGGTTAGCTGATGTGGCAATTCAAGCCACTTAAGAGACTAAAGAGCAGTGCAGTAGTAGGTGAAGTGCAGTGAACTTGCTACAAACTTTGTAATTTTGTTGTAGTATATTTCAAGATTTGCTTTCATTGAAGTTTGTATGTTAGTGAGGATAGGGGTTGCGTATAGTGAGGGTAAAAGGAAGTTAATGGCAAGGAAAATTTTGGTGGATTGATTAAGAAAGTATTTCCATAGAGCATTCTGAGTTTCTGATGTGTCTTTTTAATATTGTTTTGGATATAAAGATCAAACTTAAGTTATCTTCTGTTATAATGCCTAAAAAAATGTGTGCATAACTAGACAGATTTCTCTGTTATTCAGGGAGACAACGTTAAACTTGGTTTTGTGTTTAGCATGAGGTTTAGGAGTTAATAGAAGAAACTTAGTTTTTTAGGATTTAGTAGGAGCTGGCAATTACTAAGACAATAGAGGTAAAAACTACCCATGTTATGAGGTGAAGGTGAGAAAGATTATTAGATGAGCAAATGATGTGGACTGAGTGAGCCTTGACGTGAGGAGGCATCAAGATTTTTGGTAAAAATGTTAAAGAGAAGAGGACTAAGAATAGAACCTTGGGAAATAGCAGTGATATTGGGCAGGTTAGGGGAAAAAGAATGTTGCCATGTTACTGTTTGCTTCCTGTTGGAAATGTAGCTGATGAACCATTGTAGAGTGTGAAGAGACAGACCAAACATAGAGTTGAGGCAGAAGTTCAGAATGAGAGAAGATATCAAAAGCATTTGACAGATCAAGGAATAGAGTAGATACACGCTTGCCAGAATCCCTTGCCTTGTTTGCAATGTCCATTAAAGATAATATGGTTGTTGTGATACTGTGGGTTGGATGAAAGCCATGTTGAGTAGTGGTCACCCACTATTTTTGTATAATATGGTTAAGGAGCTGTATATGTATGCATTTTATTAGGATTTTGAAGCAAGAGGACAAAATTGCAATGGGACAAAAGTTTGATACATCTGTAGAATTTCCCCCTTTGTGTAGAGGAATAACATAAGCTAACACTGTTTCCATAACACAAGGGGCATTAAATTTCCAAATGGAATCTGTTAATAAGTATACTAATAGCACAGGCAGTGGACTCTGCAGGTAGTCTGAGGTACTCAAGAAGGACGTTATCTGCAGAGGTAGAGCAGGATTTGAGTTTATGTAAAAGTTTTTTTTTTTTAATGAAGTGAGGACTGGATAAAGGGTAAATATGGAAATGTTGGTATTGGTGATGTGGTTGGAATCATGTAGTGTAGTAAATATAAGATAAATATTTGTATAGATATCAAATAAATAATGTTAACTAATGCGTTTGTGAATGATTGCTAGCTAAATTTTGGACATTACAAATTGTTTTATAATTATGGCATTTGTTATAGTGTTTAGTAAGGTAAGTAGTTATTTAGGGTATGTGCGAGTGTACTGGTGTTAGTACAGCACCTAGTGTTGGAAACTAGTATCTAGTCAAGTGTGGAGCATTGATTATTGCTTTTGTTATATCTGGCAGGTGTGTTGATGAGTTGAGTAAATCCAAATAGTCACATAGTAAAAACTAGAAAGACACTGTTGTCAGTTGATGTTAACATCACCCAGAATGATGGTTTCATTACTGATTATATTGGATATCCATGATAGTATGTCTTCAAGTATAGGAATATTGTTTCCAGGTTGGATGTATAGTACTGTGACACATAAGTTTTTTTTCTTATTAAATCTTAGGTAGGCGATGAGAATATTTGCAGTTGCAATGTTTGGTATGCTATTAGAATATGAAGTAAGGGTATAGGAGTTGGGGCAGCTTTATTTTGTGTCCTATCAGCTCTAATTGTATTGTAGCTGGGAGGAATAATTTCTGAGTCTTTTATATTAGGTTTAAGCCAAGTTTCTGTTACTGCCAGGATATCGGAGGTATAGTGAGTTATCCAGGTATGAAAGTGTATAATTTTATTGTATATACAGTGAAGGTTAACTGTTGCAAGGTTTAGGGGTTTTGGTGTTGGCCAGTTTTGAAGTGCAGGTATGACAGAGGTGAAGAATTTGTTTATGAAGGTGTTTTTTGCTTTCGTGGCTAGTATTTTGTTTTGTAGTAATGGAGAGCTATGCAAAATAAGCTCAGTATACAGTAGTAAACAAAAGTTATATTAAATAGGCTAGGGAGGATTTCATGTTAACTTATGCTTAAGTCAGGGGTAGAATCAGCGGATGTGACAGTTGTTGTTTGTATTTTGATTGTTGTGGCTTGTAAGGCTGTAAGCTCAGGGCTGGCTAAGTTCAAATTAAATTTCTCTTTTATGTTGCATTTAGGAATATAGAACCATGTATATTATTTCTGCTGTGTAATGTGTCATAGTCTGCTTTCCCAAATTACTCTGAGTGACTGCTGTAATGAGTACAGTATATATTTTTAATGCAGTATGTGAAACTTCTGTTTGGGGAAATTTCTTTTTGAAACATGTTGTGATCTAAGCATCTAGATCCATAACTGGTATTAAACAAATTGTTTCATTGGCAGATTCTTGAAGCTGGTAGTCCATTTTGTTTCCATCATTCTGTAGTATGGTATTGCCATTAATATTTTTTTATTTCTTGTATGCTATGTGAACACATGTGAAAGATCTGCATTCTAACACGCATCAAAATCTCCACTGCTTATGCCTGCTTCTTCATGGTCACATTGCATTCCAGATGTCTGGTTTATTTTGCCTTGCTGAAGAACATAACTGTCATTAAAACTGCTTACATCAATACCTGCTGTGAAATGGATTTACTTGAATGTAGACTTTACCCTAGATTAATCCGTGCACCTTATTTTTGTTTGTTTACCAACTTTGTTGGCATTTGTATATCTGTCTGTCTATCTGTATGTACGTACACACACACACACACACACACACACACACACACACACACACACACACACTTTTTGATGTAGACAGGCCTTTTCTATTCCCTTTGTAAGAGTACTAAAAACAAGGTCAGATATTAATACTAATCAGTTCAAAAAACACTAAAAGGCAGTCTATTTCACTGTAAGACTTGCTCCTTCAATGACAATACTTAATAATCCCTTCTTATTCCCCATTTTCCACCTACTAAACTACCTCCTTTCTGCCTGTACTTTTCAGGTAACCTTACTGTGACTTAGACATTATGAGTATTCAGTATTTACCAGATAACATTACTGTGACTAAGTGACTACAAATATGGAGAAACTTTAGTGTCACTTCCATAATATGTACTCATTTTTTAGCTTGCAAAATAGAAACACTGTCTGTACACTGTTACTCCGGCTGTAAAAAAATGTACCTACTGTGTTACTTCTTGCATATGCTTGTTTAACCCCAAAACGAAATATGCCCACTTTAACCTTGACTGTTATTATCTTGTACATCTTTGTGTTAATTGCCTTTCCTGTTATACTCTGGAAATGTTTATACTTTTTTATATTTTGTAACTTTTTGGAGCTTTATGCTTTGTAACAACTTTTTGGAGCTTTTCTCCCCGGATCTCCGCTGAAAAAAGGGCACTTGACCAGTCAGACTAACCCAATCAACAGATGTTAAATAAACAATTTAAAGTGAGCTAGAAAAGGGGGTTAATGTTTTTGTAAGACAATTAAGTATACATAATATAAACCAATAAGTCAAAAAATGGTCACAGAACAGTCTTACCTGACGAATCTTACAGATGAAACACCGTCTTGTTCACACCTTAAAAATATGCTGGCTCTTAGCTCTTGGAATTCAGATCAAGTTAATCCCTTTGCATGAAATAATGCAACACAGATGCCTGTTTCCTGCCCCTTTACACGAGCTTTGAAAACCCCAAGAAAAGATACATTCTTTGTAAAGCAACACTGCAATTCAAGAGCACGATTAGTAGTAAGTCTTTCGGCTTTTTCCTGGTTAGGGGTCGCCACAGCTGAACTCCGGTCCGCTAATGATTGGTAGTTGATTTTTACGTGCCGAGTTACCAGCCCTGACGCACAACCTTCAACGAAGGTATGCCCATTCATGCATTTCTCCACGCAGAAGATGCTCTAGCTGAGAATCGAACCGGACAGCGTCTTACTGTGAGGTGACAACACTACCGCAGCACTACCACGAAACAAAATAAATAAATTACAAGTTAGAAGCCACAAAATCAAAAAATAGTCGCAGAGCTGTCCTACCTGGCAGCTCTTGCAAATTCTTCACGTGTTACTTTTCATCACTTCTAGAAGTCTTCTTTCATTTAATTCCACACAGTACTAATTCATTATTGCCAGAAATAATTTAGATCAAATGTTTTTGTTTTTTCGGGTTACAGCTTGCTTTCACGTCTTTAGTTCAACACTGTAAAGTTACCTCCTTTATTAAACTGTTAGCCTTAAAACAAAGGTAGGCAACTTTTGTTCAGCGACAAAAAGACACAATGCTACTCTTCTATGATGTTCAAGTTCCAGGAAGGAAAAACTGCAGGGATTAGTGTGGGAGGAAACTTGGATATTTATTTATTTAACATTTATTTACTGGGAAAGTCCGAGTTGGAACAAAGCCAATTTTCACCAGCAGCCCAGGGAGAAATGCTCCAGGCACTTGTCTTTATGATGTGGTAGGAAACCGGAGCACCCAGAGGAAACCCACACAAACGCAGGGAGGACATGCAGACTCCGCACAGAAGGCACCCTAGTTGAGAATCGAACCAGAGAACCTTTTGCTGTGAGGCAACAACACTACCGCTGCACCACTGCTCCGTCAATATGCACACATATTTTAATAAACTAAGGTCTGTTACTTAAGTGAGTGAGTGAATCCACTCCAGTTTGCAAGTAAACCCTTCGAAAATGTTAAAAATGTAATTATAAAGCCACTGACCAAGGTTCTTCTGACTGCTGGTCACCATTGGAGTGTCAAGGAAAACATACTGAAATGCTGCTGTTTGACATTGGTGCCAGGGGTTGATTAACCCTCTCTTAAAACATACAATGCCAAATTTTAGAGTCAGCAGATGCCTGTAACCTCTGCCTTATGTACTGAGAGCATACTGCTTTGAGCTGCTGTTTCTTAAGATAAGAAATGCAGGGCTGTAGGCTGTCTGATCTCAACAGCAGTATTGACCCTTGTTGTTAATATCTGATCCTGATGTGTATGCAGGTCTACAAATCTCTGGTCCAGCCTTACATGAAACACCACACACAGTTGTGGAGACCTGTGATTTGGGACATTACTGCAGTGGTGGTGCTGCGGTAGCGTTGTCGCCTCATAGCAAGACGTTGTCCCGTTCGATTCTCAGCTAGAGCGTCTTCTGTGTGGAGGCATACGTGAATGGGGCATGCCTTCATTGAAGGTTGTGCGTCAGGGCTGGTAACCCGGTACGTAAAAATCCACTACCAATCATTAGCGGACTGGAGTTCTGCTGTGGTGACCCCTAACTGGGAAAAGCCGAAAGACACAAACAAACAAAGGGTGTTTAAATGGAGACAAAGGAGATTTGCAAAATATACTGAAAAGTGCACATGATACATTTTTAAGAACAAGTGATGACATATTTAAGTACATTTGACACATGCAGCATATGTGATACTTGCTAGATATGCAGGATGTTAAAGGAGTTGGGGGAATTATTTACACTGTACACTTAAGAGGATAGTTAGCGGACCGGAGTTTCGCTGTGGCGACCCCTAACTGGGAAAAGCCAAAAGACACAACAACACTTAAGAGGATAGTGAAGGCCAGTATTGTCAGACTGGTAAACTAGGCTGAGTTCAGATGTTAGGGTGTTTTTCTTCACTGAAAGACTCGATAATTGGTGTAAAACCTTCCATATCTTATATTGAATGATAAAACTGCACATGCTGTTAGAAGGGCTAAAGGGGGTAGTTTATGGAAAATGTAGGAGAAAAACATTTGCATTATTCTTAATTGCTCAGTCGCCTGGTCTGAAAATGTTTATTTCTTTTGAACAGTTATTTATGTTTATATATTTTAATTTATATTTAATTTATTTAAATTTGTGTATAGGAGAAATGTCTCACAAAATTTGCAACTTAATTTTTGTGCTTACATATTTCAGTTACCCATTTTCTCTTTAAGTCGTACAGGTCATTGGTATCATTTCATAGCTTCATGTTTTAACTATCTCCAGATATTGGCTACTTAAAGCAGGTAAACTGAAAGTTGCTTTTTTTTTTTGTCTGCAGATAAAGAAAAAGAGAGCATCAAATATAGTGTAGCCAGTTACATAGAAGTTGCAGCATGAAATGTAACTGTAAACGTCGCTCTTTTTATGCTCATGCCATGATTGTACTGTTTCTGCACTGACAGATATTTATATAGTCCACAGTCCCAGTTTCCTAACAGAATGTGGTCAAAACCTAACATACGGCTGAAGAGGAGAAAATGATTTTCCTAGAATATTTTGTTCTGTACATCTCTTATTGCCTCACTGCTTCAGACTTATCTCATTATACAACTTAATTCAGACCACGTCAGGATGTCAGCTAAGATATTTATTGTTAGATTCTGATGATAATTTCCCAAGGATGTTGTCTTCTGTCCCAACTACCGTAGTCCTCAGACTCATGGGTGACAAGAGTGTCTGCTACTTAGTAATCTTAATGTGTTACCCAGTGACACTTCATTATGTCTTGTAACTTGCTTGCTAAGAAGTATTCTCGCATTTGTAGACTGACATAAGTCCCAATGAGCTATATTAGAGAATAGTCACAATGCAAAAGAACGCTGGCAAAATTTTAAATGTATAATCTACTGCCCTTGATAATTTCAGAATATGTGATGCTCTTATAAGTACTGAATTGCACTTAGCATTAACAAAAAAAAATCTTAATCCTCTAGAGAACATTTTGCAAATTATTCTTATGCCAGCTATTTCTCTCCCTCTCTTTCTTTTTTTAGATAAAGGAAATCCAAAGCATGTTGTGCTAGTTTTAGGAAGTGCCACCAGGCGTTATGTTGAAGGTAGGTACAGATTTCAAAAGACAAGAAATTTTAAACTGAGCACTTCTTAGACATTAATTTAAAATTTACTTCTCTGTCACTTTTTTTAGAGCAAACAGTGCATAAAACTTCACATTTTCATACAGCTGATGATTTTTTTAACTTAATTGAATTAAAAATGCATTGCTTCATCTAGTAGCTTTCTAGTATAAACTTGTACTCAGTGTAAAGAACCCAGCATTGAGGGTTAGGTTTAATACTCTCTCTATTTGCTTTTTTGACAAAGTATAGCTAGTCTGAGAATCCTTCAAAACTTGACCGTCAAAATGTTATAGTAGGTGCAATGTAAGCTTTGGAAAAAGTATGGGTACCTGGCTGGATGCAGTCAATTGATTTACTCCAGTGTCAGCAACCTAACCTGTAATGAAACTGATTTGGGGGGTCAGATGGGAAAGAAATTGCTCTAAAAGTTCTGTATTACATTTTAGATGACTTTTTCAGTAGACCAACCAAAGAACTCGTCAGGGAGTTAAGTCTGTCATTTTCATCCTTCCAAGATATGAATCATGTTATTCGTTTTAGAGAGCAGTGGGGCTTTACCTTCAAGGAGGAGCCTGTGAAATGGCCAAGAAAACTAGAATTGCTATGTAGCCTGCATTGAGCCGGAGATGTT
Organism: Protopterus annectens; assembly: GCF_019279795.1. Taxonomy (NCBI): domain Eukaryota; kingdom Metazoa; phylum Chordata; order Ceratodontiformes; family Protopteridae; genus Protopterus; species Protopterus annectens. The sequence goes on along the minus strand of NC_056745.1, from coordinate 1,053,535,406 downwards.
TATGTAAAAAATGTTGAGACTTTGAAATAAATAAAATACATTTATTTATTTGTTTAAGTATGTTTTAATCACTGAGTGAGAACCTTTTGATCCAAATAGAAACACTTTCATCAGATTGAATTTTCACTAAAGCACTCTTATATAGTGAATGCAGATTCACATGATAAGCACTTGATTATATTCAACAAATTCATATTACTGCTTACATATTAGTTTGTGAAACAAAAAGTAATTTTAAAAGTAATAAAACACCAGTTTGTTAATGCTAAAAGTGACTGCCGTGTTCTTGGAACAGGCTACCATTTCATGTGAAACAGAGCAGGTCTATGACACTGTTCAAGAGAAACCTGGATGAGTGGATGGGGCACCATAAATTCTTACTGGGGATAGCTTCCACAACCCTCCTGGACATGGGTAGTCATCACTAAATGCAATATTGGGTACTGACTAGTAACTCTGCTGTATTACATTGGGTTGAAATGGCAAGGCTTAAAATGACCTATGGATCAATAGCCTAGTAACCTCCTATGATCTTAAAATGTTGTAATTTCATATTAAGCCCTGTATCCTATCTCAGCTATTTTAGCTCATATTGATAGTTACAAGTTCATTTAATCTTGGAGATCAATGCATGTCAGTTACCATTGCATTTCTTTCTTGTCTAATACAATGTCAGTGTCACCTCTTCTTTCGTTCATCTTCACATTTTCCAAATTACAAAGATAAAACACATATTTTATTCTAAATACATCCATACTTCCATTCCTGGTTTTAAAATCATGCAAGTGAGCTCTCCTTCTAATAGATAATTTCCTCAAGTTTTTTCCAGTGTAAGTGATGTACATTGGTATTACAAGTAAAATGTTCTTCTGGACTATATGTTTTTCCTGTATTGTTTTATACAAAGTATAGGTTGATTTCCATATATTTACAAAACTTAACATAGACACATGAACAAGTTAATTTCCTTTTGTCACTATTTGTGATCTTTACCTGTGTTTATGGCATATATTTCAAACTTTGCGTTATTAGATGCAAATAGAAGTGTCTTTTCCATTACTTTTCGCAAATTGGAATTGGTCTTTAGAATTTTCCAGTTGTTTACTATGTCTTTTGTATCTTTATTGACTCCTAAGTAGTCCAATCTCATTCTATGTACATCATTCACTTTTTCATTACTACTAAACTCCCTTGTGCTATAGGTTTATAAGTCATACTTTTACTTCTGATTCTTCCATTAATTTCCTTAGGATGTTATCTATTTTGAAACACCCTTTTATACTAATTTTCTACTTCAGAAAAATCCTGTTTGTTCGATGTCACTCAGGAAACTCTCACCATTATCTTTGTCAAATCCCTTTTCCTGATTTCTACATAAATTCTGGGTGTTATGTCAACTGTTGTCATATCTGTCAGTTCATAGGCACTCTCTACCTTCTTCAGAAGTCATGCCTGATTGTCACAGGTCTTCTTTCATACCATCAGTCCATCTCTTGGCTGGATGCCCTCATCTCTTCTTGCCTTCCTCATGTTTCTCTAAGTATTGTTTACTAAGTCATCTTTTGCTTTCCTACACATGCAACAAAACCATCTTAATCTGTGGACTTGACATCCTTGGCATTTGGAGTTATTTTTGCTTCTTCTCTGATGTCCTTACATCTTCATCTGCTCAACCGTGTTCATTATTCAAAATTACCTTTTTAACTACACCTCTCAGATACCTGCAGCTGTTCACCTCTTCCACTTTTCAGCTTTTTCTGATTGTCCCATTTGTTGCCTTGACTGCTGTTTTGTCTGTACTGCATTTCATCCCTTGTGTCTTCAGCTTTCCATGTCAATCCCCATTTGTCTGCTTGTAGTGGCACATCGCCTGCATACAGCAACTTTGTTGATCTCTCCCTTCTAATTTGTTTGTTAATTTAGCCATCACCAGTATGAACACGAGTGGCTTGGAGCTGAACCCTGATGTGCACTCACTCCCACTGGGAATCCCTTTGTCAGCCTGAACACTGTTCACACCTGCCATTGGGGCCTTGTACATAGCCTGCACCGATTCTGCCAATGTTTCCAGGACTTCAAGCCATCATAGGACTATTCCAATCATATCTTTCTTAAAGTCTAGGAATGTCTGTTTGGACTCTTTCCTAATTGCCAACTTCATCTCTATTATCTGTGTCACTGCAAGAATTGGATCAGTTGCAATCAATCTTGGTCCCATCCACACTGTTTATTTCCAGTCTTACTTTCTGCTACTCTGTGTATTTATCAGTCACCCCCCAGCAAATTCATGGAAATTTTCATCATCAGACTTTTAATATTGTTTTATAACCATTTTGTGCAAACATGTTTGTCATGTAAAACGTTTTTACTTGCTATTTTCTTCCTGTAAATTATAGTTATTAACTTTTGTTGTTTTTTTTTTTGTCATTAATTAATTCCAGATATAAAAACTGAACATTTTCTTCCTTGTGTTTTGTTATAAACTTTAAAATACCTTTAGACTTTTCAATGCACTCAGTAAGTTAGAGTATCATAGGTTTATGGGTGTGTACTAGGCTAATGGCTCTGGAGCCTTTACAAGCCTAGACCATATGATTACCCTGGCATTGTAACACCCGACCTTAGTTCCCAGTGCCTCTGTTGAGTAGAGACACCAGCGTTATCCCCGGGGTGGATTTTCTATTTCCCATTTGCTCATCAAGATTTCTTTTGAAGAGGGCCAGTGAGGTGCTGTGCTTGACATGTATGGGAAGTCTATTCCAGAGCATGGGCAGTCTCTGGGTTATGAATCTGTCCCTCCAGCATGTTCTGTTGATTGTGGTAATGAGGATGAGGTTTTTGGAGCATGTGGTGGGGAGGAATTGGGATTTCTTTACATGTAGCATTTCTAACAAAGATGGGTCAGACATGGCTTTGTAAGTCAAGTAGAGATCGCCGCTAAGTAGGCAGTATGAGACAGAGAGTAGTTGGAGTTTTTTGAGTCTGTCCATATAGGAGAAGTGTTTAAGGCCTAGGATCTTCCTGGTGATGTACTTTTGCGGCCTCTCCAGTTGTTGTAGGTGTCTAGTGACCTTTTCTCAATAAAAATAAGTCAGTGGTGTATTGACAGTAATATTTACCCGATGAGAGCATTCAGACTTAATAATAACTCTATTTTCTCATTCTGCCATTACCATATCAATATAACATCATGCCATAACTGCATCCATAGCCACATTTGAGAGTTGTTTGTAATAACCCCATCAAAACCAAATATATATATATATATATATATATATATATATATATATATATATACAGAGAAAGAGACACACACACACACACAAAACAGCTCTGTCAAGTTTATTATCAAATTAACTTTCTCAACCAATATTTTTCCAATAGTCAATAACCATTTTCTTATAACCTCTACCCCTTCTTCATGTGATTTCACAGAATATAAAGACAGTCATGTAGATTCAGAAATGACTCTTCATGATCACAACCAAGCCAACTCTGTTTATATTGCATACACAGTGAGCCCAGAGGCTCATTAACAATGCATGCAACCAGGCCAGGTTGTGTGATGATGAGCTTTTTGTTGTGGCAGCAGTAGAGAACCACAGCAAGACCATAATAGAGTACCCCACGGCCAGAGTAAAGTACAAGCAGCTACACAAGCACATTGACCCTGCATGAGTATCTTTGTTAGTTATCAGGAGTCCAGGCACACTGACAGTAAAGCTACATTGATGATGTAACGTTGTAACTCAAGGCAGTAGAGAAATGTCCTATGGAAGAAAGCAAGTCAAGGATGTCCATGAGCGGAATGTAGAAGTTTTAAAAGGGAGCAGAATAAAAAAATGGCCAGAAGACTGCAAATGGAGCTGCTAAGCAAAGCAGCAATGCAGAACATAATGGAGAAGGGTGTGTAACATATTCACAGATATCAGTGTGAAGTACTTAAACTTAAAATATGTGTACCTCAACCAGGATATGTACATGTCCTGATAACAAAGAATTTGATCAGTGTGCCTGTACTCCAATGTGAATGTAATGAAAAAAAATGAAAATCTTTGACCCATAAACTGAATTCCAGTTAACATCATAACCCACACTTGCTTACCAAGGTGAGCCTTAACAGGAGTCACTCAGAAGTATCATGGAAACACATATCAGGTGAATATTACACATTTTTAGTCTGAAAGTGGGAAGAAGAAGCTGCAAAAGATTTGGTCCCATGACAATGTTCAGTGATATTAACCCAAACAGTACATTAACAAGGTAAGCCACAGAAGCACTCAGAGTGAGGGTGTCAAAAAAGCACATATCAGGTGAATGTTGCACATTAGCTAACTGAAAGCAGACGAAAACGGTTTCAGGGGATTTGAACTCATGAGTTTAAGTGATATTCTGCCACACAAGATATTAAGGTGAGCCATAGAAGCATTCACACTGCCATGGTCATGGAAGCACATATCAAGTAAATGTCATACATGTGCACAATGAAAGCAGAAAAGTGAAAAAACATGCATACCATACTGATAGGATTAGAACTCTCCACTCCGGGCACTGCCATGTTGCAAATCACCTGATGAACAAACTAAGCCATGGAAGCAGTCAGACTAAAGGCATAAGCTTTCCCTATTTCATGTTTGCCAACTACTGCAAGGTGGCACTCAGCTCATTTGCATGACTGATGGCAGCTGATGCCAGGTTACATAGGACATGACATCATTTGGACTTCATTGTTGCTATGCAATGAGCAGTGCTATCTATCATCATTTGTGCATGAGCATCAACACCACAAAAAGTTAAGTGATTTAGAAGCCATTTGGGGGCATGTATGAGGTGTATTTCTCTATTTTTTGACCAAATTAAAGGTTAAAAAAGCAAGTATAAAACAGAGATGAAAAGAGAAAGCAAGCAGAGGGTAGAACAGAAAGTGAACAAATAAGGAGTGAGCAGGATGGAGGTATGGTATGAGGATACTTCTCAACATCTTAGCTCCTGAATTCTGGACACAGCCAAAAATAATGTTGTGACAAAGGCCCAAAATCGGGGACAGGTTTTACATATGGCTTCTGTAAATGTCAAAACTCGCTAGAATAATAAGTTTGCATTATGATGCATTCTCTGAAAAATATACATTCTGAAACTGATATGTGTGTCATTTACTGACTTCAAGCCTCAGTGATTTACCAGCAAACAACAAATTTTATGAGGAGCACACCATAAATATGAGCTAAACATCTAGACATTCTGCAAATATCTGGGCAGTTATTAGGTATGGGTGGAAGTCATATACTTTTCTTATGGAACAAGTGTCCACTTTTTCCAGAGAAGGGAAAGTTGAAGAAGGAAGTTAGGGAAGTAAGAGGAATGTATAGTGGATAGTTTAGGTAGCAGAGAAAGACAGACATGATTGACAGTGTGGAGTACCAGAATGAAAGAGAGGGAACACAGTGGTGAAGGAGACCAGAGACAACAGAGGGAAGACAGTGGTGAAGAGAGGACTGTAAAATCAGCAGGGGTGGGCATGGACACACAAGGGAAGGGAGTACCTTGTCGGGGGATAGAACTGGGTGTTCCCAGATGCAGTTTCTTTCAACTAAGAGACATTGGGAAATTACTGGTTATCTTGGACATTGTCACAACTGGGTCCTGGCTCAGATGGTAAAGCCAATGCTGCGCAAGGACGAGACTCAAGATGTCACTGGAGCATGGTCTCTATGTGGCCAATGTGGATGTCCAACTTTTTGTTTTTGAGATCTCCCACAAGGTCTGCCAGCTGCTGATGCATGACAAATTTGTCACTTCCACTATACCAGCTCCAGTGCAGGGCTACTTGAAACAGGTGGCTGTTGCAGGTAAAGCAGGAGGTGTAGAGGCAACTGTAATAGGCCGGACACTGATGTGCTGGATGCTTCCACTGCTGGTGGTGCTCCTGCTGCCACCTATGGGGGAGCCAACAGCCTTTGCCAGTGGGATGGGTGCAGGCTGCTGTGCTGCTGTATATAATATAAAAGAAGTGGAGGAAAGTAGAACAATAAATAAAATAAATATATTTAAGACAAAGGAGAACATCTAATAGGGTGGGGGAAAGAAATATAAACATGATGAAAATTGAATTATGAAGAATATTGATAATATATTTATAGTCCATTTTATATGTATATATATATATATATATATATATATATGTGTGTATTTATGTAATATATCTGTATCTATATGTTATTTGGGGCAGCCACAGTGGTGCAGTGGTTAGCATTGTCACCTCACAGCAAGAGGATCTCCTGTTCAGTTCTCGACTGGGTGTCTTCTATGCGAAGTCTGCGTGTCCTCTCTGTGATCGCATGGGTTTCCTCTGACATTCCAAAGACATGCAGTAGGCAGCTCGGGCACTCTAAATTGGCTGTAGACGCGCGTGCGTGTTTGTGTGTGTGTGAGTGAGTGAGTGGTACGGATGAACTACCATGCCAGGGCCAGCCAGCTAGCATTGTAAACCATGGCTTGAAATGATTGTCATTGTTGAAGTGACACCCGACCCCATGTGCAAAATGGGAAAAAGGGGTTGAGGATGGATGGATGTATTGATAATCTATTTAATCAGCATACACTTTTAATGGCAGTACATAATCAAGAATTTCATAAACCTGTTTGTATACTTAAAGCCATCCTCACATGCAGTCTGACAGAAAAAAGTTTAGAGGTATGCTCTTTAGCTAAACCAATGCATGCCTGTGGTCACAGATGAAATTTAAAGTGTGAGAATGCCATATATATACAAAGTAAACATGCTGCTCAGACATACATATTTCAATCACAGGTGCTAGGCAAAGGACAGCAACTTCTGTTGTATATTGGGAAATGTCCAGCAAGCTATTAATTATGATCTTACATAAATGAACTGTGTGTACTGATGCATGAATAGTACTGGACAAAAACATACATATGACCATTTTTCCATGATAACACAACTATGGGACAAGAACTGAACCCACAGGCATCCTAACAATGTGAGAACCAAGACACTTAACATGAAGATTCACTTGACTGTCTACACAGGAAGTAGCATGCAGGAACATACATCTAACATTGCAAAGTCATTTATTTATTTTATTTTACATTTGTTTACTGAGAATGTCCGGCTGGACACAGGTCCATTTAAAGTGGAGGTCTGGGGAGAAAAGCTCCAAAAGATACATTACATATGTAAGTTTAGCAAACAATATGTACAAATTCAGAAACACAGGAGATAACAATAAAAAGTTCAGTGCAGTAGAATCAACCTTCAAACACATACATAATTTTGGGGTTTATATTATATATTCGAACTTTCAAAACTTCGAATACCATATGTTTGACAACAAATATGGCCGAAGTTTGAAAGATCGAATATACAATAAAAAGAAAGAAAGAAAAACTTACCTTAACTGTGCGAGTTAACCCCCACACCCCCCTACTTAAATATACCAACTCCGAGACCGCACTTCAGTGCAGAAAAGGGAAATTGTCCCATTCTGCACCGTACAGTGCCATTAGGTTCAACATTCGAACTCTTGAAATGTTGATCATATGGTGTCGACCATATGACATTCGACATTTCAAATGTTCAGTTTTCTAATGGGAACCCTAATTTTGTGATAAAAACATACATTGGTAATTGTTACTGACAATAGTTAATATTTGTGGAATATATGATAAATAAGTCCTGGACCTATACAGTAATTATCTATGGTTTTGACATAGGGTATGATCAAAATAGCAGTTTTACCAGGGAGCAGGAATCATATAACAGTACCCTAATTTCAGTGCATTATGTCTTACCCTGTAGAGTTACAGGAGCATAGCCAGTTGTTAGAATAGTGGGTTTTCAGGAACTTTTTAAATTGTTTTGTAGAGGTATTAGAAGTTATGTGGCTAGGTAGTGTATTTCAGACTCTTGCAGTAGCACAACCAAAGAGAGACTTTCCAGCATCATTCTTATATTTGTTGACATTTATGAGGTTCTGGTTAGTAGAGCTGAAGCACCTAGCAGTAGTATAGGATTGAATTAGATCCTGGAGTGTAGGGGTTTTGTCAGGAAGGTAGTATAATTTGTGTGCTACTGATAATTGACTGAGTCGCAGTAGGTGAGGGAGCTCTAGCCAGTTGAGCTGCTTGAGGGAAAGACAATGATGTGACCTGTAAGGGGCTTCAGTGGCAAACTTGGCAATCTTGTTTAGAAAGAGTCCATTTTGTTTAAGTCAGCCTGGTGGAGATTAGTTAGGATTGGGGAGGCATAGAGGAAGATGGATAAGAGATGAGACCTTGCTATTGTGGCTTTGGTATGTCTACTAATAAAGTGTTTGTTCCTGTAGAGGAGGCCAAGCTTTTTCTTTACTTTCTTGCTGGTTTGGGCTATGTGGATGTCGAATCTAAGGCTGTTGTCTATTTCTACACCTAGCAGTTTAGTGTGTGTGGTTGGACTGATTTGGATATTATCTTTGGAAGTTATGTAAAAATTGTTGTCTAGTGATGGGGACCTACCTGGGTTGAAAAGAATAAGTTTTGTTTTTTAGGATTAAGAATAAGTTTGGTGTTAGTGTACCATGTTTCGGCTAATGTAAAGTTATTTTGGGTTGGGGTGTGCAGTTCTGTTAGTGTGTGAATGGCACATATAAGGGCGATGTCATCAGCATATTGTACTACTGAGGCAGTGAGTATGTAAGAAGAGAACTAGTTTGTAAAAAGAGAGGACAGCAATGGGCCAAGGATGGAGTCTTGAGGGACACTTAAGAATACTGATAACAGAGGGGGCAATTAGTTTTACCATAGGACAGCTTGTTGACGGTCTGATAAGTAGCTGATGAACCATGAGATAGAGAAGGGGCTAATGTTTATGGAGGATAGAGCTTTTGTTGTATTCACAGGTTCATAGGTAATTACAAGGCTAGCTGTCTCTGTAGGCCATTTTAAGCCTAGCTACATTCCCTGCTAAAGGTGTGAATCAAACCCTGTGTGTGTATAAGGTAAACACCTTAACCATTATACCAGCCTCCAACCCAAAGGTGAATCTTTATCTGGCACCATCATTGTGGAACTGCCCTCTGTGAGGATGTTGGAAATGCGATGGCACAATCGAGGGGTGCAGAGTGTGGGTTTGACACAAGAGAGTGTGACCTCTGCATCCCCTATACAGACCATGGGCACAATCTCTATGCCTGCAGATACCCATGATAGACAACATCTGTGAGAGGACAAGGGTGATGGGGACACTATGGATCAGGGAAGTGTGGCAGTCACCAGTAGACAAATATCTGAATCTGCCCCTAGCACTCATGGGCAGAGCTGTCCACACAGGGGGTTGGTAGTGTTGCTTGCTGGTGATACAGTTACCTCCCTTCCCCTGAGGCTGATGTGTCAGTGGCTACAACCCAGCATATTTGCAAGGCCATTATAGAGGCACAAGCTGGTGCCACCAGAGCCATGACAGAGATAGTGCAGGTGATCCCAGGGTATACATACTGAGCTGTGGAAGTGGATGACCTGTGTGTTTGATTCATTGGCTAGACTGAATGGCATGATGGAACATGTAGTGTCTGTGAGAACAACTGTAACCACTCTTATCAACTGATGGATAGCTTCCATCTGTCCTGCAGAACTAACAGTCATTCTTGGTATGTAGTTACTAGTAGCCAAAACTGTGTCACTTACGTGTTCCACTTTCTTGGCAAGAGTGGGTTGCAGATGCGGAATATTCTATCTATAAGATGAGAAAGAGTGTAATTCCCATAATCAGTGTATGTGTTTTAGTTAGGTCTGCTGTGACGTGACAGCAGTGTGGCTTTATCTGTCTAGCATTGCATTCATTCTGTTTTCTTGACAGATACTATTTGAAACATTTTAAAAGTATCTCTGTCACAGAACGCTTTGCTTTCTCAAAGTCATTTCACTGATGAGTTACATATAACCAAATGCACTCTGAACTGTGTCTTCAGTTCTTGGCAATAAGTAATCTTTAATTTACAGTAACTTTTAACAGCATTGCAAAGTTGATCATATAGACTTAAACTATAAGTTGCAACTAACATTTGTGAGCATAACTAAGTTGTACTACATTTTTCATCCTTTATTCAGATTTCATTGTGAAACTTTAAAAATAGCTGGGTACAGTAATTGATTTAATACAAGTCCCCTACCATTGTGTGAGGCAACTTATCTTGTATCTTACTATGTACGAAATTCACAAACCTGAGCTATGTTTCACATAATACCTTTTTTCACTGTATTAATGTCTTTTGGTTTGGTAGGTGCAATATTAACGTCTTTAACCCAGTAAACAGTGCTTACCTGGGGCTAGTATTCCACCCTGCTCTTCTTCTTATCCTTTGTTGTGTCTTTGTCTCATTCACTTTGTTGTGTATTAAATAAAATATAAAAATAAATAAATAAACACACAATCAGTATCTTTTTCCTGCCCCAGTAAAGGGCATAAATGTTTTGGTGTTTGGGATTGTGTTCTGTAATTATGAATTGCTGAAAAACATATTGAACCAACATGAAATAGTTACAGGAGATACTTAATCTTTAAGAGTGGTTGTTTAATTTAAGCATGTATTTCAGAAATTTCCATTGTTGTTCCACAGTGGACTGGTATTCTTTGTATGAAAGTTTCTGTCTAATTTTAAAAAAGTAAAAGCTACATTTAATGATTAAAAAATGACCTTTCTTGGGATAGTTGGAAAAAGAAATACAGGCATAACAGCAATCCCCTTTTTCATGTGGATTTACAAGACATAGACAGATGTTGGTTACAGGTTTCCCAAAAGAGAGTTCATCTGAAAAACTAGAAAAGCTGAAGGCCAGTGACAGGGTGGCGTGAGACTTGTTTTAGTGTCACTCTCAGAAGTGTGCTGTAAAATTAGATGCCACATGTAATTGTTATTTACTTTCAGATCCTTGCCGAAGCCATATCTGTAACGCTCAAGTTATTATTTTTTTTTTGGGGGGGGGGGGGTAGTGGGTAAACACTGACTTGCTTCTATTTTGCTATCAGATTATTGTGCTTGCCCCTATTTGTCTGATGCAGTAGTGGTCAGTTTTGATTTGACATGGTATGATTTTCTTACTTACTCCTTTGCCATACAGAGTTGGAGCATAATAAATGTCATTTCATTACAAAATGTAACTAAATGTGTGACAAGACATGCTGATATGGGCAACCCTAGTTATCAGAACTTCCAAATCTCTTGCTGAGACCATTTAATGCGAAAGTGTGATTTTGCTTAGTACTAGGGAGTGTCTTGTAGAGCTAATGTTATTGTTGTACAGTAGTTGACCCAGGAAGTATTAAAGTTACTGCATAATTCAATGCGACAATAGTTAACCATTTTGTTAGGAGACATTAACATCAACTTGCTAAAACTATCTACAACCAGCACGTCTCTCACCATCAGCCTAAATGGCTTTCATCAGCTACTTACTACAGCTACTAGATTCAATAAAAACAATAATAGTAGCTCCACTCTTGACTGGATCCTAACAACTGACCCCAACCTGTATCAAAACATTGCTACCCTACCAGACTCCCTTAGCAACACTGTCCTATCTGAGTTCTTAGGCACACTGTTTAGATACCTAAATACCATCTCTATAAAGATTGTCGCAGTTTCAACACTTTTAACAGTGAGACCTTTAATCACATACTCTATAGACTGGTCAATTCTGAAATACATCCCTCTAAATGATGCTGTCCTTCATTTCAGTTGCACTTTTCTCTCCATCCTTGACTCCCTAGCACCTCTCAGAAAAGCAAGAATCAAAACAACCCACACCCCATGGCTCTGAAAAGGTACACTCACTCTTATGAAAAAAGAGATAGCACCTGGAATCAATGGAATAAAAGTAAGTCACCTTCTCTTCTCCAAACCTATAAGCAACTATTAAATCTGGCTAAAAAATACATCAATACAGGTAAGACAAAATTCTACTCCAGTGCCCAACTCACCCATAGGTCTAACCCCCAAAAATTCTGGCGCTCTATTAATAAGATCCTGAACCTAGGCAACGCTTCTACCCCCATCCCCTACCCCGACAACCCCCCCCCCCTGAAACTGCCACTCTTCTAAATTCATACCTCATTGAATCTATTCACAAACTCACCCACAATGGTCAGAATAATAAAGACACACCCCCCCACTCCACATTTCACCTATACTCCCTCTTTCACACTCAACTCCATCTCGACATCTTACATCAAATCTCTCCTGCATAAGCTGAAGCCATGCTACCCCTCTTTTGATAACCTCCCCCTTTCTTAAACTAGCCACTCACTCAATAGCCTACCCAGTCTCTATCTTGATCAGTAGAGCTCTTCAAGAATTCACTGTCCCAGATAAATGGAAATCATTCTTTATTACTCCATTACACAAGGGAGGCAACAGCAATGACTCATCCAGCTACAGACCTATTGCTATCCTCTCTCTGTTATCTAAACTCCTTGAAAAATCCATTTACAGACAGCTTTTTAAGTACCTTCTAAATAATAACCTCCTAACCCCTACGCAACATAGCTTCAAACCCCATCATAGTACATCTACTGCCCTACTGTCCTTTACTCAAACTGTTGCCGAAGCCATGGACAAAAATTTACTGGTTTCTTGTCGCTTTCTTGACCTTTCTAAGACATTCAATACCATATCACACTCCAAATTTCTCGATAAACTATCACAACTCAACGTATCTCCATCTACTATTAAATGGTTCACAAGCTATCTCACTAATAGACAACAATCAGTAAGATGGCAGGCTACCTGCTGCCCTTACTTACCAAGCCAAACTGGGGTAGCTGAAGGCTCAATTCTTTGCCCTGTGCTCTTTAGTATTTTCACAAACTAACTGCATACTTCCTGTACAGCTTGACACAATATGTGGACTACTCTACCCTTATTACCTCTTCTGACAGTTTCTGTAACCTCCTCTCTGCTACTCAACATAGCTTCCTATCTGTAGAAAAATGGCTAACCAACTCCCAACTAATTCTAAATCCCCAAAAACCAAAGCTACTGCTTTTTTTTCCTAAAAAACTCTAACCTTAAAAGAGCCTTCACCATTCCTTCTCTCGACAATACCACCATACAACCTGACCCACATACTAAACTTCTTGGTGTTATTATCGATTACCATTTAAAATTTGATACCCATATTTAGCATTGTATCAATAAGACCAATCAAAATCTCAACCTACTCTACAGACATAAAATACCTAGCCCCTGACTCTAGGCAGAAACTAGCTCAGGCATTCCTCTTTCTGTGTTCAATTTATGCCTCCCCCATCTTTTCACAACTACAGTCTACCCTTTTGGCTAAACTATGTCAGTCATACTGCTATATTTGCTATCAACCAACCCTACAAATCTCATCACTGCCATGTACTAAAACAACTCCAGTGACTTGACTTCCCCCAGCACTTGTTTCACTCCCAGCTGCAAATGGCTCATACTCTGCTCTTAAAACCCATTTCCTGTCCTGCTCTATCCTCACTAATATCACATTATACCCCTCCCAGAACTCTCCACAGCTGTGACCAGCTCCTTCTGTACACCTATAAACCAAACAAAAATATTGATAAACTTCTTTACAAATATAGTATTTCCCATGCATGGGAACAAACTCCCCCTTAACATCCGAATCATTTCTAACTTAAATCTCTTTAAAGCTGAACTTTTCTCCTAAATGCCAACACCTGTCACTGTAATGATCCCACTTATATCCCACCTTACCACCTTACTACTTCTCACACTTTTAACACCTACCTGTTGCAAGTGTCCTATCTCATTTGTATCTCCTTCTCTTTTTGTTGATTAAAAAAATTCAAACTTTTTTACTGCATGTTATGCACATTATTGTAATGTTTATGTAAACTTCATTCTCAGGCCTTTTGTAAATTTCTAATGTTCTCATGTAAAGCACATTATTGCAATGTTTGCATGTAACTTCATTGTCAGATGTTTTTCTTATTTGTATCTGTAATAACTGTCTGGAGCTTTTCTCCTTGGGTCTCCACTGAAAATGAACCACTGGCTCAGTTGGACTAACCTGGTTAACAAATGACAAATAAATAAATAAATGAATAAATAATGTTCTCCTGGTCAGTACCCCCACACACACACACACACGGTAGACCTTTACTTGGGTAGTCTATGTAGTTTGAGTCTAGTATTGGAGTTGTAAAATAATCTGCATTAAAAGACATCAAAAATTCTCAGCATGCAGATCTATGAGGAAAGGGTCATAAAGAGGAATTACACATACAGAGCTTTCCTCACATGCCAAAGAATAAAGAAGACTGGGGAAAGATGGTGGTAGTCATTGACGATTTGGATTGTATGACAATGCTAATTACTTTGCAAACTAGGCAAAGCTGTCTCATTTTGTAATCTTGCTCACCACTCAGCAGCATAGCTCAGCTTTACTGACCTATGGGAGGTTTGGCAGAGCATGTGAATGTAGTAGTCAGGATTTTGGCATTTACTGTTGAGGTCTATTAAGACTATTAGTGCACTGCTGGTGAAGGTAAAGCACATAGTACAGTGATTCATAGACATCCAGCTGAGGTAATTTACCTGCAGAGTAGTGCACAAAAAGACTAAGTGTGAGCAG
>NC_056745.1:1053490778-1053515778 GCF_019279795.1 Protopterus annectens | reverse complement strand
TAGCCTTTGATCATCACTTGTCTACAGTGGTGAGGAAATCATTCTGTGTTGCGCAACTTATAAACAAAGGTATTGCATCTAAGTCTAAGGAAGTCAGTGTTCCACTGTATTCGGAATTCATCAGACCTATCATTGAGTACAATGCCCCTTTTGGTATGTACCTAACAAGGCATATCCAACAACTGGAATGTCCACAGAGGTTCCTCACGAAAAGAACACAAGGTATAAGTAGTATGACCACCTCAAGGCCCTATCCATGTATTCTGTCTCCTACAGGCTTTTGAGGGAAGCTCTATGCCTGACATACAGAGTGTTGTTAGACCCCACTCTGATGAACCTCCTGAATATACACAAAACAAACAGCACCAGAATTACCCATTCTAAAGACTTAAAAACCTTGCCTGTGATATAAATAGAACCTGCTGGAGAGATGGGTATGTATCCCGTTTATGGAACAGGCTCCCATTCCATGTGATGCAGAGTTCCTCCCTAACCCAATTCAGGTGCAACTTGGACAGTTAGATGGAAAACAGGAAATTCATCCTTGGTTTGGCACCTATGTCTCTAATGGACACAAGTAACCTGTAAATGGTTCATCTCCCAGGCCCATGCTTGCACTTATCAAGGGTATCAGAACTTGTCAGAGATTTGGGATGCATGGCTAGGCTTAAAAAGGCCCTTGTAGTCATTAGCCTAGTAAATGCCTATGAACTATTTGTGATTCTAATCCAATTTAGGGGATTATATTTACATAAGAGCTGTGGAGAGCACACTGTATTAAGTACTGAATGGCCTGCTTCATACCTATAGGTACTTTGTCTTCAGATCTGTATAGGGCTAGCAGTAACTCAGGTAATTTCAAAAGAAGACTGAATCAGTGAGAGCTTCAAACATGCCATAGAAAAATAATAGTTGTCTTACTCAACACAGTGGAGTTATGGAGTAAGGGTCACTGATAACTAGTTAAACCTAGCTTAGCCAGTGTATCTGAAAAATGAATGGATTAAGCAAAAAAAAAAAAAAAAAAAAAAAAAACGGTTTCTATGCTCTTTTTACAAAAATGACACTATCTTGATTATTCCTAATTTTGAGGTACATGATGGAACTCCAGACTGTGCAGTAATAACACGTTATTATATGCACTACAGTTGCACAACTTTTGTTTTAACTGTCAATGTAGTGTGTTTGGGCAGTAACCCAATGACACCTGAAGATTAGTTAAACTTGGAAATTATTTATTGTATTTATTCTTTGTTAAATGGTTTAGTCCCACTAGGCTCATGTCCTATTTTCAGGGGAGATCTGAAGTGGTATTTATAAACTAGTATTTATAAACTATTGGAAACTTGACCAGGGCATCAAGGATTGCCCCCTAATCTTTTAGATAGGTGAGTGGGATTTTTTACATCCACCTCGGCTACTACCAGCTCAGGCAGATGGGACGTTGGTTTAACATCTCATCTGAAGGATTGCACACTAGGGAGTACAGCATCCCCTTAATGCTGCACTGTAATATCAGCAGTCCAGTCACCTGGAGTGGGAAAAGAAGCCAAAACCTCAGGAAACTCGAGCATCTAAGGCGAGCTTGCTACCTGTTTGAGCCACTGACACTGATGTGTCTCATAATAGCACTGATGGAAGAAAATTTGGTGTAACAGCAGTCCATCAGTCCTGCATGTGGTGCAATGCAACACTACATTTTATAATGTGGTCCATGAATAGTCACATTATCTGAATTACAAGGCCTAAGTTGTACAGTGAGCATGAAACACCATATATCTGGGTATTGAAACTAGCCTTTGGAATCTGATTTATGTCAAGTCAAAGGATCCGCATTTTTGCTTGAAAGCTGTTGCAGGATGTTCAGAATCAACAGTTTTAACATTACACTTTGCATTTTTCTACAAGGAAATGTTTTCCTAATTTACACAAACAGTTTGCTATGACATAAACAACAGAGCAGCTCCAGTTAAAATTAAGTGTTAATCATATGCTTGGAAAGGAATGAGACTAAGCAGGCTTTTAGTTACATAAGGAAGATCCTTGTGTCCTGTACAAACAGCTTTTTCTTGTTTGATTTTGCATCAGTGTGTTATGTAGAGTCTTTGAATCAGATAATTATGTAGAATGTTGGCCTTGCTACATACTGGAGAAGTCCTGCATTTCAAAAATACAGCCCATAGATTGTTTTTGTTTTTCATGTAACACATTATAAAGATTCATAAAATGATTTCATTTACAGCTGACTTTTACCATTTAGCTGGATGTTACATTTAACAATAATTAAATGGAAGCAGAGTTCTCTCTGAGCTGATTTTTCTAAAATCTGATAAATTCAGATCTAAGTGGTTGTTTTTTTACATAATCATAAATAGGTGAAAGCCAAAAGTCATAATAAGAAGGGGTAAAATATTTCAGTTGGCCAAATGGCAAGTCAGAATTAATTTCCTTGCTGGGCATGGAGAGTAAGCAGTCTGCAAATCAGCATAGATTATTATGCTGAGTACTCCTCAGTGGCTATAACTGTTTTTGCTGAGCACCCCCCCACACACACACACACACTCAGTATATAGTTCACAAAACATATCTGGCAGGGATGAGCCGCAAGATGTTTAGTTGTGTGGCTCAGAACTACACACACTGACAGTTGTGGAAGGAGTCACCAGTTTTATTGGACTAAATGTATAAAATATCCACAGCTTTTCAGCTGCAGTCACTGCCATGTGCATCTACAAAGAATGTTGCATATCACCTTGCTGTGTATAACATGAATAGCAGTGCTTTATTGCCTGTATAAAGTGCCTTTTAGCCTTGCTTCCACCTTGATCTCACCACAATATCAGGCTGCTAGGAACAATGCCTAATTACCTAAATAATTAATTAAGCTTTAAATCCCTCTCAAAATTGTGCTTTATGAGTTAGTGGATAGCAGTTTGCTGCAGACTGACTGAACTGTTCAGCAGGACTTTTAAATCTTTCCAAAGGAGAATAAGGTTGGAAGAAATATATGCAAACAATGCACCTAGTGATATTTGTAATCATGTAAAATATAGTGAAACATGCAACATAAAGTAATTAATATGCAAAAATGCATACAGTGATTGGGGGAAACTATCAGCTTCCCAGTTGTAACCCATGATTATAAATCCAAACAACTGTAGCTATTAAAAACAAACTCTATAGCTGCCATATTCTCAGCTGTGGTAAGCAGAAAAAATAAACTGAACTGTCAATAGGGTGGAAGACAACTTACCACCATACTCAAATGCAGACATAAAAAAAGAAAATTCACAAGAAGCTAAAAAATGAAAAAAAAAAAACCTGTCAACTCAGTGCCAGGGGAACAGGAGTCTGCAAGCATCCTTGTGTAAACTGTAGGATGTATATGAATACTTGAGTTCTAAAAAACAAAAAAAAAATGCTTGCATTCAGTGTAATATACTGTACAGGTATTAGCACATACATGTCCAGTACATTTGCACAGTACATTAGGAAGTCATCCCCAGCCATGGAAGATGATGAAAAGTACCATACAGATGAGAATTTTTTTATACAATACAATTGTTTAAAAAGATAGCAATTGCTTTTTTAATTGCTGGCATTGTATATTGCATTTACCCACAGCTTGCTGTATTTTATCGCCTGGGCTTTATCCTAATTATCAAACTACACCAACCATGGATAAATCATGCATTACCCACAGATAGTCATGGATTATTGCTTAAATATTCCTTATTACTTATACTAGGCTATTATCTCTCTCTGTCTGGTATCAGAGAACAAACATTTAAGACTGTAATGTTGTATGTTGCTTTCCCATTAATAGTTTTTTCTGCAAGGAGATATATACACTGCTTAATACTGAGTAAGATATAGTGCAACATGACCGAATGCAGACCAGTAATGCATGACTGTAGACATAGCACCATCACACTTGTTGGTAGGGCTGCAGTGTACAGAACTGCAGTCATGCTGTCATCAGTAGCTGCTCAAGAGGATAGGCCACACTATCATGGTCACATGATCTAAAGGGAAAACAGCAGTGGGTTTGTGTGCCCAATACTATTCGTGTTCACATGCACATTGAAGTGCCTTATAGCTGTACCACGAGCAATGACTGCAATGTACACAAGGGCACCACAGCACAGTTTCAAGGCAATTTGTCAGATAAATGAGGAGGGAAGGGGGTAGTACAGGAAGTAATGGGGAAGAGCAAGTAGAGGAATTCAAAAAAGGACAACAGGAGGTGCAGATAGGTGGGAAGGGAAAAAGGATAGTTTTCTTTTTTGCTGAGATAGGTACACTTTTTCATTTTTAAGAAGGTAAGATGGGATAGGTATTAAGAAGCAAATGTTGGGAGGATGGAGGGTTTAAGGAAGGAGGCAGGGGCACACAAATAGATAATGGAGACAAAGCCTGACATGGGAAATATTGCCTCAATACAGGTGGTGACAGTGGAGAAATGCAGACTGACAAAGGGTGGACAGCAGTTGATGGGAAGATTGCTCTAAAAATGGGACAATAAGTGACACACAGAGAAAGGAAATACTGTAATGGGAGATAGGGGTATGGAGGGCCTGCTGTACTGACCTAGAGGGGAGCCCACTTAAGTGACAATCACCTCCAAGACCAATATCTTGGCTTGGTACCTCTTCTGGTGGCCAGATGAACAGGGTTGTTTGAGTTACAGAGCGAAAAAGAGACATTTCGAAGTGCTGATTTGAGTGCCCTGCCTTTGGTCCACCTCAGTCCTCATGAGCTACTGAACTTCCCACTGGGTAGCCCAGGAGGATCACCTAAGAGATGGCCATAGAGGCCATTAGTGACTCATCCAGGTAAGCTTTCACAGAGTAATGTTCATCCTCCTGCAGAAAGGTAGGCCTAGGTACCATACCTCCCAACAGTACCGAATTACTCAGTAAAAACCAAGTTTTGGGGTGCAAATAATGGGGTGCCATGATTCCCGTGTGGCACCCCTTCATTTCCAACTTTTTCCCATCTTTTTTTATTTTTTAATAATTTTTTTCCCCATTTTTGAGCTGACGTCATCACGTGCACGATGACATCAGCTCCGTCAGGGCTTCCAGCCTGTCAGAATTGAGCTCAAGGGATCAGTGCAAACATTTCCGGCATGTATGCGAGCAGGAAACATATTTTCAAATGGATTTACATTTCCGGTGGCTTGTACGCGAGCAGGAAACATATTTTCAAAATGGATCTATCTTTGGTTGGCGGCTGCACTTGCAAGCACCACTCTGTTTTTATTCAATGGATTGCTATGGATCTTGGTGAGAGGATGAAAAGATGACAGGATGCAGATGCACTTGCCGGGAATTGGGATCACTCGAGCAGTAGGAAATATATTTTGTATTTTATTCTGACTAGGTGTGTGTGTGTGTGTGTGTGTGTGTGTGTGTGTGTGTGTGTGTGTGTGTGTGTGTGTATGTAGTACCAAATGGTTTCATTAGTCCAGACAGTTTTCATGGAGGTACAGTGTGTTTATTTACTCTATATGCCTATAACAAGAATCTAGTTAACAACTGAGTTGCAAAACTTCATGCCGCTCACAAGTAATAGTTAACATGAATGTAAAATGTGCTCACTCTCAATCACAGAGAGAAAAAAGCAATGCTTATAACCAGGTGCCAAAAGCTTCCGTCTGGTAAATGTAGCAATAAAAGTAATTTAAATAAAATTATGGTAACACACTGAAATATGACAGATTGTGCAGCTATGTAGAAAGCACATTCAGTTCTGTCATTTCTTCCCTACATTACTGTTTTCTGTGGTGGTGAAATAAAGCAAACTGGCATTTATAAAAGTCTTGTTGGCAGCCAGACAGCATTTCAGATTTAGTGCCATGCATTTTTTTCATGTTGCTATGTCCCTCATTTGCCTTACTTTGAACAGAAGCAAAACATCTCACATGGTAATACCACTGTGCAAAAGTAAAGGCAAGCAGTATACCACAATTACTGTTTGTGTCTCCCCAAGGAAGAAAATTCTAGTAAATTAGTTACATAAATTAAGAGATCAATGCATAGCTGACATGAATGCTTTTGGCATCAGTTTAATGCAAAGCCTGGTAAAACACATTACAACAATTTGCGGCATCTTAGCCCACTTGTTAATTAGTATTATTTAAGCTGTATATGGATATACCTAGTCAGATAGTGGACAGAACAGTTAGCACATCTAGGCTTATTAGAGGGAAAAAGTTGTGGTGTCTGTACACTACGATAGAAGGATTACACGTAGTATTGTCTGACATAGCACAATGTCTCAGTTGTGATATCTAGAGTTAAAATGTAAAACAAAGATATTTAGCATTTTTGCTTTTCAATTCTTATTCTCAGCAGTACAGCAATTAGCTGCATTCTACAGTGGTCACTAGTGTACATGGTAGAGGTACTCAGGCTCAAACCCTGTACCTTTGGTACAGGGTAAAAAGAGCCTAAAGTCCCTAGCCACCACCACTTGTGAATTTATCTGTGGTTTTAAGGATTTTTGTGGCAAATCACTGAAGGATTGAATTCACAAAATAATCACGTGCATTTGAATTTCAAACTTCATATTCTTCAGAAAAAAACGGTAACACAAAACCTTTTATTCTAGCAGTTTTCAAAGTTTATAAGTTCAGTATTTGAAATTTGTCCCTATTTTTGGGGCTGTATTCCCCCATTATTGGATTTGTCCAGGTTTTTTGTGTTAAGAGGTTAAGAGCTATGGTGAGAAGTGAGAACTGAATTCACTAAATGATAGCCATTTAAGTTTCAGCCTTACTATCTTTCAGGAAATTGCTGATTTGGCATTGTGGTATGTTGCACCAACTGTAGTGCACAGGGTCCTGGGTTCAAGACTTTGCAGTGAAATGCTTTTCGGTAACACAACATTTTATTCAAGCAACTTTCCAAAATGTTTGCCCCCCCCCCCAAAAAAAAAAAAAAAAAAAAAACTAAAATTGAAAACAAGTGTGGTAAACTGTGCAAGATGCCTATGGCTTACACTACTATCATTTTATATATATCTATATCTATATCTATATCTATATATATATATATATATATATATATCTATATATATAGATATATATATATATATGGTTCTACCCAGAGCCCGACAAGAGAGAGAGTGAGGACAAGATCGTAGACAATGGAAGGCGAAACGACGAAGAAGACCGCGAAGAACACCGACGACAGGAGACCGACACCCAACGACAGAATGCCGGCACGACGGTGTGGTGGTGTGTGGGGGGTGGCCGCAGGTATCGGTTAGGGGGAAGAGGGTGGTGTGTGTGGAGTGGAGTGGCGAAGGTGTGTGTAAGGGGGGTGGGTGAAGTTAAGTAGTGGTGGGAGTTAAGGAGAGAGGGTTAGGAAGGTATAGGGGGGTTAGGTGGAGTTAGGGGGTTAGGAGGGGGATAGGGTGAGTTAGTGTTAGGGTTAGGTAGGGGCGGGGTAAGTTAGTTAGTTAGGTTAGGAGGCGGTAGGTTAGAGGTAGGGAGCGTGTAGGACCTTTAGAGGATAGTGACGGAGGTTTTAGGTTTAGTGTGGGTTTTGTAAGGATTTTTGTGTGCTGTGTGTGTTGTGTGTGTGTTTGTGGAATGTTTGTTTTTAATTTTTTTTGTTTTGTTGTGGTGTGTGTATGGGGTTTTCGTGTTTGTGTACCGTCGGTTATTCCGTTTCGGGTCGTGTATGTTTGGTGTGTTTATGGACTGTCGAATATGGGTGTATCGTGATGTGGGTTGTCGGTGTGTGTGGTTTCGACTATGTCAGGTAGAACCATATATATATATATATCTATATATATATATATATATATATGTATAATCTATTAATCAAAATGCTGTTTAAATTTTCCCCTGACTGTTAGGGGTAACTCAAACTTGTGATATTGTGTATTCATGTGTGGTTATGTTGTTTTTGTAAATATCGTATCTGTAATATGCCTTCTTTGTTATTACTGTATCTGTCTGCCTTAGAGCTTTTCTCCCCAGGCCTCTGCTGAAACTGGATATTAATCTAGTTGGACTATCCCGGTCAACAAATGTAAAATAAATAAAATAAAAATAAATTAAAAAAAATATATATATATATATATATATATATATATATTTATATTGTGTGGGTGTGGAAGTAGGCTATTATGATGGAAATGTTCTGAATTGGGCAGTTTTGTCTTTATTGGTTCATGCATTTTGTTTTATTGCGTATGAAAAAATGTTCAGACAAATTTAAAATGTGGTCGGTCTAACAAGTGTGCTGTATTATACAAGAAATATAATTTAATAAAGTCAGGAAGATGTATCAAATAACACATGTATGTTTCTTGTTTTGTGTGCAAGGGGACAATGATTTGAAAACAGCCCAAAGATACTCTTTAACCACCACTGGCCAGATGCATTTTCTTTGGATGTGGTGCGGGTTTCAGTGCTGTTTCAATGAATGAGAGTTTCAAGGGCAGAGAAGTTTTAATGACAAGTCTATTATCATTGTGAGACAGTATTGTTTTGTTTAGCAGCCTTGTTTAGCATATGTCTATTAGTGTTTGTGCATTGTGCTATAAAATGTAAAAATAAAATCCAAATAATTATTATAGAAGTAAAGCAGTATGCAGACATTAGTGTTTATGGTAAATGGGGAGAAATAGACAGGTAATGGAATATTGGAATGGCTGCAGGGAGGACTCTGGTGCCATATTTTAGTTGTCTTTTCTTCAGTTTGCATTTGAAAGTTGGTATCCCACAATTCCACTGGAGTGGGCATGGTTACATAATTGTGTATGCAAATTTGATGTTAATCAGCGTACAGATTTGTACCTATTTTTCATGGGTCTTGTCCAGATTTTTGATGTTTTCAGGTTGAGAGGTATGCTAGGTACTGCTGAGGACCCAGCAGCAGGCACGGTAGCTTGTGCAGAGTGTGATAGCCACTATTTCACCACAGCCTTTTAGCACAACTAATCCTATAGAAATGGGAAAAAAAGCACCGAGAAACAAATGTATTAGCTGGTATATTACAGTGAATTACATTAGTACATTTCAAATAACAGTAGGTGTCACATACACAACAAGCTCAAGAGCCTCTTCTGCAGTCTCCATGATCGGCCATCCTATTCATTTGCACATATTCAGGCACTAGTTATCATTAGAACATCATCCTAATGATAGATGGCCATTACTGCAACAGCAAGCAAGCCCAATTTATAGTGACAAACCAAAGTACAGAGTTTTTACAGTAGTACGTTGACTCTCTCTTTCCCTAAAATCACTCTCTCACTGGTGCAGTTGGCTACATAGATAGGTGTACAGGTCACCATATCTGTGGTTGTACTCCTTGCCAGAGTTAGTAATGTCAGTAACATCACTGCATACTATGGCAAACTAATGTCATGCAATGGTTTTGTAAAAATGGTCCTCATACTCCCTCAGCAGGGTACCTTATGTTCCTTGTGCAGTAAATGGAGAAATATCTTCATCTTCTGTCTCCACCACGTGGAAACCCTGCTGATCTCAGTGCCTGAAAAAGCCATGTCAACTCTGCAAGTCAGAAACAAGGAGGAAAATGGTAGTCTGGTGCCCATGGACACACGTAGCGGGCTCCACATGTGACCTTTTTCATTGAACAGCATGGTTACATGATGCAAAGGAATAGTAGCTCAGCCATTGCACAGTATGAGTTGAGCAGTGTCCATGCTTGTCCATAGTGTACTCGGTATCTCCCAGCACATGAATGGGTTGACACAATGTGATAACACTGACTGTGGCTGAAAATGCAGAGAGATTTCACTACAACATTGCTAAATCAACCCATTACCATAATTCCTACACAATGAAACCTGTTTTACCTTGAGGAAAAATGCATTCACTATACTGCTGATACCGCTACATAAACTGTATAGGAATTATTATGTAGGGGATAACAGCGTATACTGCCAAGTAGACAAAATGAGAGCAAACAGGACTACCAGTAATGGACCTCTAGACTGCAGTGAATGCACAAGAGAGTATGGAGACAGCAGGGACAGTTACTGAGTATGGGGTAACATAGAACAGGGTGTGTCATGAGACCGATATCACAGAAGGGCCATCAGGTACATAGTACAGGGCAGGTTGCAGTCAAGCTCAGGAGGGACACATTGTACAGAAGGACAGGAATCATTCTTGTGGGGGTACTGAAATAGTGAAATAGGCAAAGTATAGGTCAGAACATGTGGAAGATCTGTGGGGGAGGGGGGCAAGAACAGGCCAAATAATTGTCCTGTTGTGTAGTGTTTGTAACAGCATATCATTTGCACACAGATTCCAAAATATGCTGCAGGGGATCTGAGGCCTGTATTTCATATTTTACAACCTCTGTTGTCAACACAGTTCCAACACATGCCATCTTGTGGTAATATGCACATTGCTGCCAAGTTATGGTACAGTGTCCTAATGGTGATGGTATAGCATCAACCATGGCTGTGGGTGCAGACTAAGGGCAGCGTTCACTTCTGCAGGTACACATGATCCACATGTGTACCCCCAGTTTTAAAAATATCATCCTGTGTCCGAAGGATCAACAACAGCTGAAAATATTCACCCTGCCAGAGACAGAGGTGCTGCTACAGGCCTTATATGCACATGAGAAGTGTATCCATAAAAATAGAGAGAACGTGAATGCTTTTTGTGTGTGGTTGTATCAGGACTGGTGCAGGATGTTGATGATGTGGGCTTCTATAATAGGGCAGCATTACATTTGCATTACAAGTTGACCATTATGATACTTCATGCCACAATTAAGGTGCAACAAGTTGCATGAGAAAGATTGCCAAGAGTAGGTGGTCCACTAACAGAATTCTCTCAAGGAGCTGGTACAATTCCTGGTATCCCTGTCCAGGGAAAGTGGCCAAAATCTCATACCAAACAGTGGCTTTGATATGGGAGATGGACTGATGATGACCATGCTATTGTCTATAGGAGAAGGTAATTCATGAAGTTTCATTTATAGGAATAATCAAAATTTAAAGCAATTATTGTGTAATGAAAAACAAAGTAAATCTAGCCATGGAAGGAAACTAGGAACATACCCATGTACGGGATGTAAGATCTGTGTGGAGTAATAAGTAAGGAACAAGAATTTATCCACCTGACCATGACCTTTGTATTTAAACTTGAGTTCTATGCTGATTGTAACACCATCACTTTAGTATACTTAGCCACTTGCAATTCATGTACCTGTTTCTAGGTAGGGAAGACCATACAAAGGCTAAGAGACAGGGCTAGTAGACATCTTTATGAAATAAAGGCTAGAAACATTAAGAATGCATTAGCTAGGCATATTTCAACATCACCAAACCATACTTTTAGATTTAGGGTGCTACAGTGTGTTTTTATGAATATGAGAGGGGGAGATAACAATAACTGGAACAGGTAGAGTTAAGGTGGATACTCAGATTGCAAGCACACAGGTTTCCAGGTATCAACAATTATGTTAGCATTCAGCCTGTTTTACAAATCATAGCCTTAAGACCACAAGAGTGGCTAGAATAATGGCTGTCTCACAATATATAGAGCTTGAGTTTTTAGTGTATTATAGAATCAGAAGAAGCGTCATAGTACGCAAAAGCTCTTGTCCTTTGTTTTTTATTCATTTTAATAAAGTGGAGTTCATTGCCGTGGTTGTCCTGCCGGTTTTTGTTCTACAGCGTCAAAAAGGAAGTGACTATTCAGGGGTTATCTGAGGCTGCATAGTGCCTTTTAATGTTTAGAGTATTATTCAAACCTGTGATAGTCAGCACTCCGAGAAAACCACTATATAAGTTCATGGAGTATTGTTGAAGTTCAATAAAACCTATAACAGAAGGAACTGGTGGCAACAAAAACTGAGTAAATCAAAAAACTAATTCCTTGACAAAAATTATCACTCAGTGTATTGTAATGTGGCTAGAAATTTATGGCTGGTGAAAACAAAGTGGAAGTAAAACCAATGTTAGTCTAGAGGTTAAAATAAAATAAAGTAAGGGAAAGGTAGCCCTTACATAGCATTGAATTAAAAAGACACTAAAAATCAGCGTGTATACATTCATATGTTAGATAATGTGCCTGATCTGTTGGGGAACATTACTTGCTTTAAAAGCAATAACTCTGAAAAATGAAATGAAAAAGAAACTGTTGAATGCTAAAAAGTCACACTTAAACTTCTGGTGTATCAGGAACAAATCACCATAGTAAAATGCAGACTCTAAACACAACTAGAATACTGTGATTATAAAAAAAAAATGCTTCCGGGATCTTTTGGCTAAAGGCAAAACCTATCATGAAATTGTTAAGAACTAATGAATGAGCCAAGGTGGAATACAGATCGTCAGAAGACAGACAGATTAGTAAGTGGCTGTCCAGAGGTTACATGAGCCAACACAGTGCACATTTAATGTTTAAAGTTTCATTCAAACCAGGGTAATATTCTGCTGCAAGGAAAAGCTGCCACTTAAAGTTCTCATACCTCAAGTAAAGTGTCAGTATCCCCCCAAAAAAGTATCTACCTGTTCAATTACAAAAAAAAAATTAATTTTTGGAAATGGTGGTAAAACAAACTGTGTTTGCCAATAGCATTTTTTTAAATCCTTATTATAAATTGCTGCATTATGTTCCTTAATGCAGCTAGACTGTTTCCTTTAGTCTTTCCAATGTAGAACCTATCGGATGTACTGCAAATACCTGCATAAACAACAGTGGTGCTGTGACATTACAGTGTTTAACAATAAAATTCAGATCCTATATATATGAAATCACATGCAACACATAATCCACATGAGAACATGCTTGGAGGTTTATTTAAGCTCTCTGAATGTTTAAGTAAAAATATATTCATACATACTGTCAGCAGCATTTTATTCATCTACCTGGGACCTTTCGTATGAGGCTAATGAGTTCTGTCTGTTTTACTTGGTTGTTGAGATGTTTAGAAAAACAATGTGAAAATTATATCTATATAAATTAATATCATAAAAACAACAGTTAATATCTATGTACCTGCACTAGACAGAGGTCAAATATTAATGCTGTTGAGTTTGCCATTGTGTAAACTTTAAGATAAATTCTTTTAAAACCTTGTACATAGCATGATTTTAGAATTATTGTTGCAAATATGAACAAGCAATATTTGACACCTATAGGCATCCGTAGGAGTTAACTGCAGATGCACTTGGATGTGTCACTCAGATGTAATGAATTAATATAACAATGACTTAATTAAACATAGCAATTTTTTCTTATCTGTAAATAAAATTTGTTGTGAAAAAGCAAGTTTTATTACCTTCCTCCAGGAACCTCTGCTCAAAGCTCACCTTCAGTGGGGAAAAGAATAAATCGGATAAAAGCAAAAACACGCACTTGTGCAGTAAAAACACAAACACTTAAATCTGTGACAATACAAAGTATTGCAAGTAATTAAAAAAATGCTACCTTCCATTTCAATTCTATGTCTCAAAATACATGTGAAATCCTTTTCCTATCTGTCTGTATTTCTTACATTAAAAATAATCCAGTTTTCAGATCTTCATAATTTAAATTCTGACACTGAAAAATGTTTGGCTAAGAGAATGCTGAAATCCTAAATTGTTACAGTGTTACTTGAGCAGCAAGGAAAACTTCTTTTTTGGTTTGCCTTTGCAGGGGATACCACAACATATATGAATCACATTTGCAATACAGTGGACATGCCTTATTATTATAAGACCATTGCTGTTTAGTTCACAGTAAAGTGTAAGTATTTAAGTTCCACGTCTGCATTTACCACAAGAATAATTGTGCACCGTCTGCTGCTCATCTGTATTGAAATTTGAGCAGCAGATGTGTCTGCAGAGGTGCAGTTAGCTCTTATGCTAGGTGCGATTAATCTGATCTAACACCCGCACCCACCCTTCAACTTTAAACCGAGGAGCAAAAAAAAAAAGAAAAACTTTTTTGTTCTTTTAATCTGTAGCAAACATCAGCACTACAACGCTTCAGATATTCATCATTTCCCCTGTTTCAGTGGCACTTTGGGTTACCAGCCAAGGTAACCCAGTACTGGGCAGCTTTCAGAAGTTCAGACTCCCTTTATCTCTCTTCCGGTGAGAGCTGATTGGCTGAGCATATCCTGAGAGGAAAGCTTTCAGCTGTGACAGAAAGTGTTCAGTCTTTTTTCTGCCATCCGAAGAAGAAAGTTCCCTCGACTCTTCACAGGATCCAGTGCTGTTTTTTTCTAGATTGCTGCTCAGCTAAGCCCCATTTGGGGACCCCCTTTCTCTCATTTTATTATATCCATTATTCTCTTTTTTTATGTTTGTTTAAATCCCTCTGAAATATATTTCTGCTTTTAGCAGGGTTTATTTGGCATCTCCCTTTGACAAATATTTGTTTTTACTGTTTGTGAGGAAACTTTTAACTATTTCTGTCAGAAGTGTAGTTTGTGTGTGCACTGTTACGCAGTGGTTTCCTGTCTTCACTGTTGTTACCCTGCTTTATTTTCATATTTTGACAAGAGAATGTTACAGAACTTGGATTTTTTAAGCATTTATACATGTTTTAACTATATGTATTACTCTGCTGTATGTTTTTAACATTGGATTGTGATTTTACCATTAAAGTAGTTACTACAATTTATAAGCTGAAATATTTTTGTCTCTGTAATGCTAAAACGTTATGTTTTGTACTTGTTCTCTGTATTTGTGAAATTACTCTGTATGTGTTGCATATAACTTCCGCGGTGGTGCAGCAGTAGCATTGTTGCCTCACAGCAAGAGGTTCTCCTGTTCGATTCTCGGCTGGAGTGCGGGGAGTGCCTTCTGTGTGGAGTCTGCATGTCCTCCCTGTGGTTGGGTAGGTGTTCGAAAGACATGCGTAAATGGGCATGCCTTCATTGAAGGTTGAACGTCGAGCTGGCACCTCGGCGTTCGTGAAAATCTACTGCCAATCATTAGCGGAGCGGAGTTCCGCTGTGGCGACCCATAACCGGGCAAAGCCGAAAGACAACAACAAGAATGCTCAAAAGACACACATAAGGTCTTAGTTTTCTTTTGTGTAAAGGTAGGTGCTTCCCCAAAAATAGCAGCAATGTCTCTATTGCTCCTGACTGTATCCCAGTTGTTTGTGGTGATGCTCTGAGTCAGTATCATATCCAAGCTGATAGGGAGGGGAAAGCTGAGGTTAGATCCAGAGTTGGGTTATGATCAGGTGTAGTTGGGGTTTGGTCTAAGTTTGTGTGCTGGTTGGATGCTGAAGAAAACCCATATAAGAGAATAGGTTTAAACTTGGAAGCCCGTGATT
This sequence comes from Protopterus annectens, assembly GCF_019279795.1. Lineage (NCBI taxonomy): Eukaryota > Metazoa > Chordata > Ceratodontiformes > Protopteridae > Protopterus > Protopterus annectens. Next base: position 1,053,500,492 of record NC_056745.1, on the reverse strand, counting down.
CACTGACTTCTGCAAAGATTTTATCAATGAATCGTGTTGGGTAGTTCCTATTCGCAAGTAGGTTACTGAAGAAGATGTCTTCTTTTAAGAAAATATCATCTTTGCTCTCGTTCCATGATAGTCTAATGAATTACCCCCTGACAATGTTTCTTTTCATGAATAGGGAATGGTGGCTGTGAAAATCCAGAAAATTATTTCTGTAAGTTTTTTTGCCGAAAACAGTGGACTCTCAGCAAAGGGAATCTGTGTTGAGGAAAATGCCTGTATCCAGGAACTAAACTTTAGAGCTGCATCCCAAGATGGTAAAGCAAAGAAAAGGAAATGCTGTTGGAAAGTGATTGAATAAAAGTATTCAGTTCGTGTAGTGAACCCTGCCACACACACACACACACACACACACACACACACACACACACACAAAAATATCTTTATAACAGTGATAAAGTTTAGTTTTATGCAAGCCAGGAAGGTAAACAGCCAGCCCATGTTATTAAATCTTGTCTTTAATATCTAAATTCAGCAAACTGCTTCATCTTGTATGACGATTATATATTTTATGTCTAAATTTACTAAAATCATACATTACATAACTATTGTGTGTGTTTTTTTATCTGTTGCTTAGTTATTTGAGAGAGCACAAGCTGTAATGCTTATTCTTATTATTAGCTCATTCCAAGCATGTTTATACAGTCCATAGACTTTAAATTATTAGACCCTTCTAGTTTCTTATTTGTTATAAGTATATTTCCTTCCTTACATACGCACATCAGTACTTCAAGCACAGGCAAAACAATGCCCATCCAGTTTTGTCAGAATACCATTCACAGTTCATGTGTTGTGTTTCCAGGCTGTTCTTAAATATCCAAACCAATATTTTTCCTGTTCCATTTTGCCAGCCTGTTCCATTCAGTGGCCACTCTGCCAGTGAACCACTCAACACACCTTCCATTCCTACAGATATTTCCATGAAGGAAATCTGATGACTCTCCAGCACTTCCTGGAAACCCCAAACACCCCTAGCATCAGCTATCCCCATATGGCCATCACATCCGAGCAAGCTTACCTCCCAAACCACTGCAAAGTGTACTGCACAAGACCAAGTGCTCTTAGTCTTTCACAATAACTCAGACTTCCACTCTTATGTAAGTCCTTAATGTGTTTGGACCAATATACATTTTAAATATAAAATTGCGCTTATTTTTATTTATTTTTTTATCAAGAATCAACTTAATGAACTAAACGAAGTGCTGTGAGACCATCAATATGTGTACATGTGGTTTACAATTGCCCTTTTATTATATAAATATATATGTATGTATATATATATTTATATATATATATATATATATATATATTTCTTTTTAAACCAAAAACTTCATTGCCGAGAATCGTCTTGGAGGCTCCTCAGAACCATTAAGCATTATTGTCACTCTGTCTTGGTTAATATAGAACCTGGGAGCATCTGTTTCTGTTAGTGTGTCTGTGTACTGCATACCAGAGGGTTGCGATGCGCCTGAAGTAAAGCTTCACTTCACTGCAACTTCAAGCCTAAATTCCCTCCCTTTCAGTGAGGTAGCAGCCAGGAAAAGAACAGAGAGCAAACAGATCAAAAAACGAAAAAAAAACAACCTCTCAACAAGCCACCACAACAAGAGATAACACATTCTTATAGCCTTCCTACCTGTCAGTCAGCAGATGTATAAACAAACTATTCTCTTCCAAAATATCCCAAATCACAGTTTTATCCACCCCCTTCCTCTGGATCCAGGCTAAAACACCAAGTGTCTCTTCCTAATACACAATCATCAGTAAACCTCGATCACAAGCAGCAACCCACAGCTTCCCGGAGATGAAAACAGCAACATACAACAGCTGCCAGACAAAGCTGCATCCACGCACACCATGTCAGGCTTAATCATAGGTTCATAGGTAGGTACTAGGCTATCTGCCCGAAGGCGTTTATAAGCCTAGCCAGAATGTGTTGGCTTTTACCGCCCCCTTAGATTAGTTCCCTGTGCCTCTGTCCAGCAGAGCCACTGAAGTGATCCCCGAGGTAAACTTTCTGTTTCCTGTCCACTCAAGATTTCTTTTGAAGAGTGTTAGCAAGGAGCTCTGCCTAATGTAGATTGGAATCTTGTTCCAAAGCATGGGAAGTCTCTGGGACAGGAATCTATCCCTCCAGCACATCCTGTTTATTGTTGTGGTGAGGTTTAGATCCCTAGAGCGTGTGGCTCGCTGGGATAAAGTTTTCTTTAAGTGGAGCATGTCCATCAGTTCTGGGTTGGACATGGCCTTGTACGTCAGGCAGAGATCACCTCTGAGGAGGCAGTATGCAACCGAGTACAGCTGTAACTTCTTCAGTCGAGCTGCATAGGGCATCTGTTTGAGGCCAGTGATCCTCTTGGTGAGGTACTTCTGTGGTCTTTCCAGCGGTTGCAGGTATCTTGTAAGGTACATCCCAAATGGGGCATTGTACTCTATGATGGGTCTGATGAGTGATGAGTAGAGGGGCACATAGACCTCATTTTATCTGGATGCGAACCCTTTTGTGATTAGGTGGGCCACGTAGAGGGATTTTCTAACCACTTTGGCAGAGATTACTATCTACTTGGGTCCCCAGATCCCTTATTACGTCTTCTGTATTTAGGGGACTGCCACCTATGTGGTAGTTTGTGGGTACTTTGTTTTTTTCCAAAGGAGATGACTATGCATTTTTTGGCATTTAGCTTGAGGCCATGATTTTGACACCAGGTATCCGTCTCAGTGAGACCCTTTTGGAGGATGTCTCTGTCAGCCAGAGTGTCAATTATAGCCCCCTAGTTTGCAGTTGTCTGCGAACTTGGTCAGCCATAGTCCTCCTGTGCTTACCTGTACCTCTGAAAAGTATATGCTAACAGGAGGGGTCCTAAGACTGAGCCCTGGGGAACTCCACTTGTAACTGATTTAGAGTCGGACCTAGCTCCCGCAACTCTCACTATGTGGGTTCTGTCTGTCAGCTAGTTGGCAACCCATTTTGTGATGTAGGGGTTTATGTTCAGGCTGGTGAGCTTGTCTATAATACCAGAATGGGGAATGGTGTCAAAGGCCTTTGCGAGGTCTAGGTAGGCTGTGTGTACTAATTTTCCCTCATCTATTGCCTTGGTAACTGTCTCAAAGAAGTCCACCAGTTTTAGGAGGCATGATCTGCCCTTAACAAAGCCAAACTGGGTAGGGTCCATTATTTGGAGGTTCCCAATGTCTCTGTTAATGAGTTCCATGATGATGTGCTCCATAGCCTTGCAGACCAAGCTAGTCAGGCTTATAGGGTGATAATTCCCGGGGTCTGTTGTGGCTCCACCTTTGTGGAGTGGAATAACCGCTGCTGTGCACCGCTCTATGGGTACATAGCCTGTGGAGAGGCTGAGTTTGAACAGTGTGTTTAGGTGAGGGGTTAGTTCGTCTTTGAGCTCGTGTAGGACGCAGCCTGGGACACCGTCCGGTCCCATTGATGCTGTGTTTTTGGCTTTGGAGAGGGCTGTTTTAACCTGAGTGTCTGTGATTTCAGGGACTCTACATTCTTCTGGTATGCTTATGGGCCCTCTTGGGGTTGAGGGGGGGGGGGTAAAGTTTGCACTGAACCTGTCTGCCAGGATGTTGGCGAGATCAGTCGGCTCAGTGTATTTTGTGCCATTCTGCACTAACTCCGAGCAGATCTGAGCATTGCCACTTAGATTCTTGACATAGCTAAAGAATGCCTTGTGGTTATCTTTGGAGTCCTTGGCAATTTTTCTTTCAAAGCTCGCATTGGATGATTTTATGAGGGATCGTAGTTTCTTGCTGATACTGATCAGGGATGTCTTCCCTTCTTGAGATTTTACTCTCTTCTGTACTAGTTTCCTCCTTCTATTGTATAGCTTGTTTATGGCAGGAGTCCACCAGACTGGTTTCCTTTTCTTGGAGGAGTGAGTCTTGGTTTAGCTTGGGATGGCATGATCCATGCATTCTTGTAGGTGCCCGTAGAATGCATTAGTAAAGAATTTTGCAGCTTGGACAGCATTATCCTTCAGCATGGGGGCTTTGAAACTTTCCACCTCGGTCTTAAGTAACATGAAGTTTGCTTTTGAAAAGTTGTTCGGGGTGGGGGCGGAATGTGGATATCCAAAGTGATTTGTTTATGGTCAGATCTACACAGCGAGGGGATGACCTCCAGAGAGGAACACTGGTAGCCCATGTTGGTGATAACCAGGTCCAGTATGTTGTCACTTCTGGTGGGAGTGTTGACCAGTTGAATCAGGGCGTTTGAGTTTATAAATTCTAGGAAATGTTGGGCAAGGGAGTTAGTACTTGAGTAGTTCTCCCAGTTAATGTTTGGATAATTGAAATCACCCAATATTAAGGTGTTTGATAGGACCTTTATGTTTCCCAGTGTTTCCAGAAATGCGGAATGGGGGTCCTGGGACATGGTGGGTGATCTGTAGCAAGCTACAATTTGAATTGCAGTTTTGCCCATTGTTTGTTGCAAGTCGATGATCTCCGAAGCATCGTGCTGTGCCACTAACCTGGAGGTGTGGGTATCCTTGATGAATATGGATATGCCCCTGCCTTTTGTATTTCGGTTTGGGTTCTGTGGCCGAAATGTTTGGTATGAGTTGTAGCCTGGTAGTGCTGGGGTGCTCTATGGAGCCTTAAACCAGGTTTCTGTTACTGCACCTATATCGATTTTCTCTATACTGAGGAGTGCCTTGAGTGCCTCGAATGCATGCATTTTGAGGTTCAGACTTCTGGCATTGAGTAGCACTACCCTCAGTTTTTTGTTACTTGTGCTATTTACGGCGGTAGGTTTGTCTTTTGAGCCTTGCCTAAAAAAGGCACTATGGGGGTGGCAAGAGCCTTGGCCAGTATTCGAAAGCCTAAGGGTGACAAATGCAAGCAGTCTCTAGTGAAGCATGTAATCCCAGGCAGACAGACACTGGATCCCCTTTGAATGACACCAGAAACTTAACCAATTGTTGAAATTGAGAATTTTTTTCTTTATACCGTGGTATCATTCTTGGTAAGGGCAGGGTCATACCGGCCTGGACTACGTGATCAGAGAGCTCTTCTATGTCTCTTTTCATGTAGTCCAGAGAGGTAAGGCTCAGGTCATTCACACCAACATGGACAATGACAGAGTCATATTTGTACTTGTTCTGTAGTGACTGGAGTGCTTGTGTTATGTGGCGGATCCTGGCGCCCGACAGGCAGCTAACAGTAACCTACTCCTTATTCAGCCTAGTGAGTGAAACGTCAGTGTGCCTGACTATAGAGTCACCTACTACTAGTATGTTGGGTATGTTATTTTGCCTTAAGGGCTGTGATTGCATGGCACACTGGTTTTGTGAAGTATGTGTTTCATGGTTTGTGTTCGGGGGGGTGGAGGTTGCTTGGATGTTTGCTTTGGAGGTCTCTGTTGGTTTTGCAGATTTTTATTTAGAGCCTTAGAGTATGTTTTCGTGTATTTATGTGTGTGACTGATGGTGTGATGCAAGTATTTCCCTTCTCCTCTTGACTGTCTGATCCAGTCTTGGGTTGAGAGAGCTTAGCCTCCAGTTTGGCTGAATAATTGCATCTCTCGCATGTATTAGTGTTTGGTGGTAGGAGGAGGGGGTTGTCTGTGTACATGAGGCAGTTGTAACATTGCCTCAAAATACCCAGATTCACCAGTTGAACTGGAGAGTACACCTGAAACTGCCCTTTGGACATGCCTGGATACGTACAGTGAACTGTTTTACTGGATGGCTGGTAAGGTCGAATAGAGAGCCTTGTCCTTCTGTACAGTACAGGGGGGTCTAGTGCTAAGGTTTATAAGTGCTTGCTATAAGTTTTGAGTATGTACCAGGCTGAGAAATGAGTGGCTTGAGTGCTTAAGTTGAAAGTTTGTCTTGTTTGAAGAAGGGACTTTGTTGAGCCGGGAATAAATTTACCCTAGCTAACCGGCGCTGCCCGGCGAGCAAAACTGGGCAAAATACGGTATTTATAATAGGGAAATGAAAGAGATAGAAATTAGCCCAAACTGGCCAATACACTACTAATTTTTGGGCTAAAACTACTCCTCCAGGGACAGACAGGCTGCTCAAAGATCCCCTCTCTCACAGGTGAACAGAGAACTTCCTTCTATCCAAGTAAAGTATGGGCAAACACAGAGATTTGTAACACAGCCCTGAATTCAGCACTAACCTGAAAACTGAACTATACTAGCTTAGAAAGGCTGGAAACAAGCATATAGATATATTTTTTTGTTTTGTTTTGTTTTTTTTTTTTTTTTTTTTAGAAAATAAAACAGATACACTCAAAAAGCACTTTAAATACACAGAAAAGGATACTTATTGTTATATATCGCAGATCAGAGCTGTAGTCAATGCCACTAGTAATAAAGTTGGAAGAAACACAAGTACAGTGAAAGCAGATGAATGAAGTACAATTATATATGTATATATATATATATATATATATATATATATATATATATATATATATATATATATATAAAACAATAGAAAATGAGCAAACTGATTTAAACAAGTTACCCACAAATATGTAGGACAGGTCTATCTTCCTCAAACTAAAGTCTCGAGGACGGCAGAATATGGACAGCTCAATGCCCAAAATTTTTCCAAACAACCAACAGTTCCTATTTTCTCAACTGTATGTGCAGAAGAACCCTCTCCTGATCACTGTAAGCCCACTGAAGAAACTTCAAAACCCTACCAAAAGGGATTCTCTTACAAATATATCATTATTGCCAAACATATAATGACAGGATATATCCATTATCGTTTATGTATAGGACAACCCCCCCCCCAGCACAAACTGTTGGGTGGATCATTACAAAGGTTGTCATGAAAGATAACCCCTCCAGAAGGGCTTGAACTGGAAATATCTGACCAAAATATCTTGAAAGATAGTATTTCCAGAAAACCCTGAACTGGAGTTATCTGAACTACAAATGTTTAACAAAAAAGAGAAACTAAAACAAACATTACTTCCAAAAACACGACAGGAGAGGATTAGGGACTCTTGCACCAAGGATCAAGGTCATATTCACATTACACTAATCATTTTCACATTTCACTGTCACCGTTAGAGTAATACAGTTATTCAGGCAGCAAATACTATCCATGGCTGAACAGTGGGAATTAAGGCTATAGCCATGAGAATGAAGAATAGCTAAAAGAAATCTGCTGCCAAGTCTCAAGAAGACTAAGCCTAAAGTAAGACAAAGTACAAGGCCAGCAACAGAAGACTTGAAGAAAAAAGAGATACCTAGTAAGATCGCTCACCAATGCCAAGAGGAGTCCTCGATAAGACTCCCAATAGCCTGATGAAATTAGCCTGGGATTTAATGAAGGAATATTACTGGACTTGAAATAGGTACTCTCAACAGCAAAGGAAAATTAGAAATTAAGCACAAAATGACTAAAAGGCTTTAGACAAAAGGCAATCCCCTAGCTAATCGGGAATAAAGATAGCCTGGGCCCACATGCAACATAAAGAACAAAGCCAATGGCAGAAAAACTCTTCAGGAAAGAGGAATCAGATAAGCCAGCTTTGACTTAATTGAAAAGTATTTGGTAAAACTCGACCAACAGACTGAAAAAAGCAAAGTTGGCCTCAAGTTCGTCTTGCCTTAATCCCAGAAGAAAATAAGTTGGAAGAGTATTCAAGACACCTTTACCTTTGAGATACAAGACAAAAATCTAAAGTTTGAAAGGGCAGCTGTTGCAAGATTAATATGCCTTGACCTACGAAGCAAGTACACAGGTTTCAAATGGAACAATGCAGCTACCATGAGGCAAAGTGAGTATATTGACTGGAAAGAAAATCAAAACATGAATATAGTTAGAGAAATTCATGAATGGGGAAGTTTAACAAAGGATTAAATGACATCAGACAGCTGACTGATTCAGTGTTTCTGATAAAAATACAGTCGACAGTTCTCCCAAAAACTATTAATCAAAGATTTCAAAGAAATAACAGCTATGTTAGATGAAGGCAGGGCAAATATGAGGCATGGCCCAAACTCTCACAACCAAGTTAAATTAGACAGTTAAAGGTGGTCAAACAGCACTCGAAGCTATGATACCTGCCATAATTGATATTAACTATGTTTAGACAGAATAATAATGACATTTGTACTAGCTGCCAGACATGGCTGCATCCATGGACACAGTATCAGGATTGATCAAACAGAACTCAAAGCTATGATACCTGCCATAATTGATATTAACTATTTTTAGCCAGAATAATAATGACATTTGTACTAGCTGCCAGACACAGCTGCATCCACGCACACCATATCAGGATTGATCAAACAGAAGTCGTAGCTGTGATACCTGCCATAATTGATATTAACTATATTTAGACAGAATAATGATGACATTTGTATTAAGAGCTTGCTACTATTATTTAACCAGGATATACATCACATTTCTAAATTATACTTTAACTGAAGGCGGCATTAGTCTCCATAACAGCATTTATTTTTTCAAAAAAATTCTACTGTTACTGCAGTTATATATGATGTTAATTTGTTACATTTGAGTCTGAACTCTGATGAATGGTACCTTGTTAAATTAGTTAATTAATTACTTAAATTATTATAAGTAAAATAAATGAAAAATGAACAAGGTAAGTATTCATTGTGTTCAACTAGGGCAACAGAAACTTCTATGTATTGTATGTTGCTTTGTTTGGCTTATATATAATGTAAATGGTAACCCATCTTGACCTACCTTTGTGAAGAATTATTGGACTCTGAACATTCTGAATAAATCATTACTGTTTCTCAGTTGTTTAAGAAACCCTCCTTTTGTTTAAAATAAAAACAGATGACAAGTGATGTACCACATCAGTTGATACTTTGAGAGATGTAGGTGTAAGAGTTATTTTTTGAGACAGCTATCTTGGAATCAGTTTTTTGTTTCTTCTTTCTAGCAACAGTCCAAGGATTTCTTTTAAGAGTAAGGGCCATACATTCCATTTCTTCTGGGATAGACACTATGTTGTTGTTTTTTTATGAATATAGGAGCTTCTTCTACGTCATTAAAGGTTCTCATCTCATTCGCAAAATGTATTTTTATCTTGGCTGGAAAGGCCAGCTGTGCTGTAATGTTGTTTTGTTTCAACAGTTTTATTATTGGCCAGACTTTTTTCCTTTGTTCTAGTATTCTGGAAGAATAATCATTGTCAAACCTTATCAGGCTTTGATTGTATTTTTAAGGGTGATTTTCTCCAAGCAGATTTTAATATTAGTTCCTTGTCCAGAAATGAAAGAAATTTTAGAACTATGGATCTAGGTGGAGTATTTGTTGAGTTAGAAGCAGGTTTCCTCAGTGCTCTATGCGGCTTTTCATTTCCAAATGAAAGTCCCTCTTTCAAGTCTAAAAATTCAGGAATCCAGGTTGTTAAGAATGAAATAATGTCTTCACCTTCAGTGTTTTCAGGCAGACCAAAGATCCTTATATTGTTTCTCCTTTCTCTGTTTTCTTGGTCATCTATTTTGTTAAACAGACATATATTCTGTTGAAGCAGAAATTATTTTTGGAATTCTTCTTTGAGTCTCCCTTCATTGTCATTTAGAGAAGTCTCTATATTTGTTATTTTTGTATGGTGTTGCTGTAATAGTTCCTTAAGAGTATCAGTCTGTTTTTGAGAATTTAATTTGAGGTTTTCCAAGCCATTTTTAAAGCCCTCCAT